>NC_061118.1:63405518-63705518 GCF_002878395.1 Capsicum annuum | reverse complement strand
ACTACGCTATCCAGTGTGGGTGTCTATATGACCAGGAGGTTTTATTCCCCTAAATGGATATATGAATGGGAGGTTCGAGTCCTCCATATTGTATATAGTGGTGTTAAGTCACCTTGAATATTATTGGAGGTTTGAGTTCCCTATAAAGATATGCAGTTATAGAAATTCTTTGGTTTGTGCGGCTACACACAGTGGGGCCCTTCTAACTATGGGGGAGTAGGGCCCATATAGCCTATGGGTGCCTTATTATATGATGGTTATGCTACACAACCCAAGTTATTGTTTTCAAAGTTTATGCAAAGCCGTGTTCTATTTCCTGGCATGATATATATGTATGTACATGTGATTGCATATGATGGTTTAATTTGGTTTTGAATGATGCAATTAATTTATTCCTCTATCTTTGTGTTATATGCCAGTGCTCCAACCTCTAACCATATAGAAAAGCTATATCCCTACGCAAAATAATGATCAAAAATTCTTTTTCTTTTACTTCGTTGTGACCTGGTGTTCAAGTGGTTCGTGAGTTGACCTTAAAGTGGTGAGCTTCTATACTTTTTAAGGCTTCATTTCATAGTCTTTATATACTATGTTTCTGAATTTGTTTAGACTTGTTTTTTTGTTATTATCGGAGGCATGTCCTGATACTTTATTGACTTTGGATTTATAAAAGCTTTGTGGATTACTGTGGACTTATTTGTGTTGGTTTAGTGTGTTGTTTGGTGGATTGGACTAGATATTTTATGAGATATATTATTCTTAGTTTTATTTATCTTATTATATATTTAAAATTTAAACGACACCTATGGTTGTTATGTTGGTTAGGTTAGGTGAAGGGATGATCTCTGGTCTATTATGACTTAAGGTACCTATCTTACATAGGCCCTATTTTGGGTCATTATAAAGGTGCCATTAGAGCCTAGGTTCATTTTCAATTGGGTGTCAAAAAATCCATGTTAAGTAGAGTCTCTTTTTTAGGTGTGTAGCATGCCACACTTATAAAATAGAGGCTATAATTCACTTAGGAAAGTTTCCCTTACTTGTTGTCTTATTTTTGGGATATAGAGTCTAAGGTGTTGAATTCTTCTAATTTCTGTTTGCTCATCTTTCAGATCATGTCTCTAAAAAGATCTTATATTCATGCAAACTCTTTTGTCCTATATGAGGATAATGTTGAAGGATCTTGTCCAACTTTTAGGGTCCAGACTTGGACAAAGGTCGCTGCATATAACTGTCTTCATGGGGTTCCACCTGTCCCCACTAATCCTACCCCTAAGGGTGACACTTATACTTAGTCACCTCCCGAGGAGCTTACAAATGTTGAGTTCTACCACTTTATTACCATATTGACTCAGTTAGTGTCATCTCAGTCACAATAGTTGGGTTCTGCTAGAATTTCTATGGGTTTATATGAGGCCACTAGAGTTGGCCAATTTATGAGGTTTCATCCTCTAATATTTATTGGTACAATGGTTGAGAAAGATCCCCAAAGCTTCACTGAGGAGATAGAGAATATCTTCTAGGTTATCCATGCTTTAGAGGTTAAAGGTGTTGACTTTTTTGCCTACGAATTGAAAGATATGGCGTACCAATGGTATGAAGAGTGGCAATAGTTGAGAGGTAAGGATACTAGTTCTACTATGTGGGATGATTTCTCTAGTACAGTTCTAGACTGCTTCTTTTCTCAGGAGTTAAGAAAAGCTAAAGCAGAAGAATTTGTTAACTTGAAGGAAGGAAGAATGCCAGTCAAGGAGTATGCTTTAAAATTCCATCAGTTGTCCTTATATGCTCTTTATGTATCTAATATGAGGGCTCATATGAGAAAGTTTACTTTGTGATTGTCTCATGAATTGATCTTTGAGAGTCAGGTTTCTTTGTTGATCAAGGACATGAAAATTGCTAGATTGGTTGTGTATATGAACTAGACCTAAAAAGAGTAAAAGAAAAAGGCTGAGATCAGTGAAAGAAGAGTAAGAAATTTTGATATTCAGGGCAGAATATGGGCCAACAGCAAAGTGGGTAGTGGACTAAGAAGAAGATCTAGAGGATTTTTAACTCCTGATCTATGGCTAGTGCTCCTTACCAAAAGTCATTGGGAGATAGATATTTTTAGGGTGGTGATTCTTCTAGGGCATAGGGTGCCCATTCCCAGAACACACCATCCTATGCTTCTTACAAATTATGTGGTTAGCATCATCATAGTCAGTGTGAGAATAGGAGGTACTGATGTTTTATGTTTGGTCAGATTGTTCATATGCAACAAGATTGTCCCTCTAGAGTTGGTTCTGGGGAAAATAAGGTTTATGTTGCCTCTTCTTTAAATCCTGCACCAAAGGGTGCTACTTCTGACTTCGACACTGCTCGATATCGGATTTATACTCTTACTACTCGTCAGGAGTCCAAGGAGTTTGCAGATATTGTTACTGCTATGTTGAAACTCTTTTCTCGTGATGTGTACTATTTACTCTATTTGGGGCTCTCTCTCTTATGTGACTCCATTTATGGTTGTGTATTTTGGTTTTTGTCTTAAGTATCTATCAGACCCTTTTTCTATTTTTACCCTAGTAGGAGACTCTCTTATTGTCAGAAGAGTCTATAGGGGTGTGTGGTATCTGTTGATAGTAGAGATATTTTGGTAGACTTGATAGAGTCAAACATGATTAAATTTGATGTTATTATGGTAATGGACTGGTTACACTAGGTTTTTGCTTCCTTAGAATGTCGGACCCTTAAGGTCATGTTTAAATTCACTAAAGAGACAATTGTTGAGTGGGAGGGTGGTTCCCTAGCTCCTAAGGGGAAGTTCATATCGTATCTTAGAGCTCAAAAGTTAATTTCCAAAGGTTATCTCTATTATCTATTCTGAGTTAAAGATTCTAACTCAGAAGGTCACTCTTTGTATTCGGTTCTTCTGGTAAATAAGTTTCCCAAGGTATTCCCTGATAACCTTCCCAAGTCCCTCCGGATAGAGACATTGATTTTAATATTGATCTTAATTCGGACACTTGTCCAATTTCTCTTCCCCGTATAAAATTGCTCCAGCTGAGTTGAAAGAGTTTAAGGAGAAATTGAAAAAATCTTCGACAAATGTTTCATCCGTCCAAGTATATCTCCATCGGGTGCACCGGTGTTATTAATGTGGAAGAAGGATGGTTCCCTTCAGATGTGTATTGATTACTGACAATTGAACAATATGATGTTAAGGATTAAGTATCCCCTTTCAAGGATTGATGACCTTTTTGATCAACTTAAAGGTGCCAAATTTTATTCTAAGATTGACCTTTGGTTTGGTTATCATCACTTAAAGATTAGGAAGTAGTATATCCCTAAGTCAACTTTTTGTACCTGGTATGGGCATTTTGAGTCATGGTGATGTCGTTTTAATTGACAAATGCCCCTAGACATTCATGAATTTGATGAACAGGGTGTTTCATAAGTTCTTGGATTTATTTATTATTTTCTTTATTGATGACATCTTAGCGTACTCTAAGAGTGAGGTAGATCATATCAACCACCTCCACATTAAATTGCAGACCTTAAGGATCAGCAGTTGTATGCTAAGTTCACCATATGTGAATTCTGGTTGAATGCCATAACTTTTTTGGGTCGTTTCGTGTTTAGTGATGAGATTATGGTACATCCTTAGAAAGTTTGTTTCGTTAAGAAGTAGTATAGTCTTATGACTCCAATCGATATTTGGAGCTTCTAGGGTTTCCTCGAGAATTATAAGAGGTTCATGGAGAGTTTTTCTTCTATTGCTACTCCATTGACCAAATTGACTCAGAAAGAGGTGAAGTTTCTGTAGTCTGATACATGTGAGGGTAGCTTTGAGAAGTTGAAATATAAGTTGACAACAGCTTCAGGCTTAACTCTACCTGAGGGTACAGAGGGTTTCGTGGTCTATTGTGATGCGTCTTGGGTTGGCTAGGGTTATATTTTATTGCAGCCTATTACGGTGGTTGCTTATGCCTCTAGACAGTTGAAGATTCATGAGAGGAACTATTCGACTCATGATTTGTAAATATTAGTTGTGGTGTTCGCATTGAAAATTTGGTATCATTATCTGTATGGGGTCCACATTGATATCTTCTCAAATCATAAAATCTTGTATTATTTGTTTACTTAGAAAGAGCTTAATCTTAGGCAAAGGAGATAGTATGATTTTTTAAAGGACTACAACATGAGTCTTCACTACCATTCAGGTAAAAATAATGTGGTTGCTGATGCTCTTAGTAGGTTATCCATGAGGAGTCTAGCTTGTGTGGATAAGGAGATGCGGGAGTTTGAAGATTTTTCACCATTTTGCTAACCTTGGTGTTCGTATCTTGGACTTCAAGAGTGGTGGTGTGTTTGTATAGGGAGTGGCGCAGTCATCTGTTGGTCTTGACATTAAGGAGAAATAAGTGTTAGATCCTGTCTTGATAAGGATCAATAAGGAGATAGATGGGTAGAAGTTGATGGCCTTCGAGATTAGTGGCAGTGGTATCTTAAGGTACCAAAGGATTTTGTGAGTTCCATACATAGATGGATTGCAAGGCAAGATTTTGGCCGAGCATTATGAGTCACAGTATACGGTATATCTCAGTTCAACAAAAATGTATCATGATCTTAAGGAGATGTATTGGAGGAATAATATGAAATGGTATATGGAAAACTTTGTGGCTAATTGTATAGTGCGTCAGCAGGTAAAGGTGGAGCACATGAGGCTCGGTGGGATACTTTAAGAGATTGAACTACCGATGTGGAAATTGGGAAATAATTAATATGGATTTCATTACCAGTCGTTCGTAGTTGTGGAATCAGTGCGACTCTATTTAGGGCATCGTGGATAGATTACAATGTCTGCTCACTTCTTGCCTCTGAGGATGATTTATTCTATCGAGGATTATGTAAACTTGTTCTTTCAGGAAGTGGTAATGTTAGGAGGTTTAGGTCTCCTATTGGGTGGTTTGAGGTTGGTAAAACCGAAGTGTTTAGCCCGGATTTGGTTCACCAAGCTATGGAAAAGGAAAAGGTAATTCCGGATAGGCTTAAGACTCCCCAAGGTTGCCAAAAGTCCTACAGATATGAACCAAAGACTCTTGGAGTCTGAGGTTGGAAAATGGGTATTATTTGAGGTATCTCCCATGAAACGAGTAATATGGTTTGGGAAGAAGGGAAAAGCTAATCCCAGGTATATTGGCTTGTATATGATTTTAATGAGGGTTAGTAGTGTTGCATATGAGTTGGATTTTCCCTCTAGAATGAGTTCCATTCATTCGGTATTCCATGTGTACATGTTGTGGAAATATGTCGGTGATCCTTCGTTGGTTGTTACCTTGGAGAACATTGGTATTTCAGATTATATATTAAATGAGGAGGTCCCGGTGAGGATCTTGGATCAGCAAGTCTTTTGACTGTGAAAAAAAGACATGGCTTCGGTGAAGGTTCTATGACAAAACCAAAAGTCTGACGAAGTTACTTGGGAAGTTGAGGAGGAGATGAAGTCCATGTATCCATTCCTATTTACGATTCCAAAAAACTGTGCTTTGGTATTTGTTGTTCTTGACATCTTTGCTTTATGTCTTTCTTAAAGATATAATATGAATTACTTGGTGTTTTTTTTTATCTTAAAGGTAAAAGCAGATATGTTTGGGGTTAAAACATGCCTAAAATGGCCTATCCCATAAGACGAATGATCCTAAAGGGGGAGATTGAAACACCCCATCCCATCTCCATCAATCTTCGTAATTCAGGCTTGTGACTCTTCCTTCAGTGTTAGTTAATAAAAAACATGTATTTTAATTTTGAATCATTAATGGTGGTTTTGAAATCCATGGTTGGGGGTTTGAATATCTAATGTTGAGTATTGTTCTCTCATTATTTAACTTGTGTTTATACATGTTTTTGGTAATGGTTTTGCATATGTGGATGTTTGAAAATTTCGGTTTATTGAATGGGTCATTGCTAACCCTAACTTGATGGTTTTTGACATGAATAATGGTTTGATAATGGTATGCCATCAACCTATTTTTTAAAATGCCTATGAGAGAATGTTGTCACATGATGAATTGGGTTTTGAATATGTTTGGTATAAGAATGTTAATGAAGGAGAAATGATTTTGTAAAGGTCTTGATGACCATAAATTAAATTGAAATGTGTTTTGAAGTAAAGTATTGGCCTAATAATATAAATGGTTGGTAAATGGTTTCATAAAAGGCCTTGTTGGCCATAAGTTGATTTGAATTGTAACCTTAGTGGTTTAAATGGATAAATGGGTTAGAGTCCCTAAATATTGAATTGAATTGATGTCTTTGTAAAGACAATGGGTTCAAGCCCTAATGTTGAATGATAATGGTTAAGGCATGGTGTGCGCTTGCAAGTAGCGTGGGTATGATGATACCAACAGAATGCCTTTGGCAAGTAAGTGGACTAATCCTTGTGTGTATATGTAAAGAATGTTTTAAATGGTCTTTAAAGAGGGATGTGTAGCCAGGTCGTGAAAGTGGAGTCCGAAGAACTAACAATGGAAACCACGCTAGCCGGTAATGGTGTATATTTGACCGGGATGTTCAAGTCCCCAAAATGAATATATAAATTGGAGGTTTGAATCCTCCATACTATATATAGTAGTGCTAAGTGACCTTGACTATGTCGGGATGTTGGAGTCCCCCATAAAGGCATATATGGTTATGGATATTCTCTAGTTCGTGTGGCTACATGCAGTGGGGCACTTCCAGCTAGGGGAGAGTTGGGACCATATAACACATGGGTGCCTTGTTATATGACGGTTATGCTACATAACCCAGGTTAATGTTTTCAAAGTTCATGCTAACCTTGTTCCTTTTCCCAGCATGATATATATATATATATATACATATGATAAAATATGATGGTTTGATTTCGTTTTGAACAATGGCATTATTATATTCCTCTATCCCTAAGTTACATGCTAGCACTCCAACTGCTAACCGTGTTCGGACGTTGTTTCCATATGTGATACAAGGATCATAACTTCTTTTTCTTTTCCTGTACAGGGACCTAGTATTCAAGTGGTTCGTGAGGTTACCTTGAAGTGGTGAGCTTCCATACTTCGGAAGGCTTTATTTCATAGTCTTTACATACTCTGTTTCAGAATTTGTTTAGACTTGGTTTTTAGCCATTATCGGGGGCATGTCCCGACATTTTATTGACTTTGGATTTATAGAGGCTTTGTGGATTACTGTAGACTTTTAGTATGCTGTTTGGCAGATTGGAATAGATATTTCATGAGCTATCTTAGTCTTATTTCGCTCTATCTAATAATATGTTTGAAATTCATTTGATGCCCGTGGTTGTTATGTTGGTTAGACTAGGTGAAGGTGGTGATCTCCGGTCCACTTGGACCTTGAGATACCCATCACGACCAGGCCTTGGTTTGGGTGGTGACATAAGTGTTTGGAATTAAGGTTTGATTACCCTTCTAGCCCTTAAACTCATAACTTAGGCCAAGTCATGGTGTTCTATCCATAATCATATCATAACAAACATATCTAACATGCAACTTATATAAAACACCATCTCTAGAAGAAGAGTATAGAGAAGACTACCTTAATCTCAAACCGCAATCCTTAAATCTCCCATAAATAGTTCGCCATCAGCCGCAATACCAAAATGTTATCATACTATTAAAATAGTAATCTACATGCTTTTAGGAGTAAAATGAGATCCATATTTCTAAAATAAGGGTCAGGTTGAATTTTGGGTCAAGAACGGTCCTGTAGGGCAAATGAAATCCAAAATTGAACACATCACAAGGTCCCTCAAAGGATAAGGAATGTGTTCTCAAAAGTTGAGCACAAACGTAATGTAAATCGAGTCTCAAATCAACACTTTTAAGTTTGGGAATGAAAGATATAATTCCTAAGGATTTCACAATGAATTAGGATGGGAATTAAAGAAAAATTAATGGGAAATGTCCAAGGAGTGTCAGGATATCTTGCCTTAGCTTTTATGGATTATATCCCACTTTTACTCTATTTGAACTCCAAATTTGGTGTGAAAATAGTGGAAGAAATAGTGGAAACTTAGGTAGGGAAAAGAGGATAAATAGGCTCTAGGTATCACTGAGGCGTCACCTGGGTGCTAAAGTTCCTATTACTTAAGCGGCATCTCGACTACTAAATTAGTCTGGCAGTAGACGTAGGTGCCTCTAAAGCATCCCCAATGGTTCTAAAGTGGGCACCGCTTTAGCTATTATTGGGCACTAAAGCACACCACTACAGAAGTTATAGGTCCGCTAAAGTTTACCAATATGCGCTTAAGCAGTCCTATCAGATTTCATGCACTAGATTTTTACTATGTCCAAAATGGACTCCCATCGGGTGCTCAGGATTCATTTGGAACCCCTGCATGGAAAAATCAAAAGCAACAATCACAGTCTAGCTAATATTTTAATTTTAAATTGAACATTTTTAAAGAAGCAATCTATATTATCATATAATAAATATGTTCTAGGAAGAAGGATTCGAACCTCAGAAAAGTTGGACTAAAACCTGTTACCTTACCGCTTAGCCATGCCAAATTTAGATTTCTATTCAATAATAAAAAAGTATATTTCTTGTTTTGTTTATTTTTCAAATCTAGTCCAAATATCTATAAAATAGATTAGATTGGTATTAGGATCATTTCAACTAAGTGTGGGCCTCACACCTACAGTTCTATTTTTAGATAATCAACCTAATAGCCTAAAGCGAGTTTGAAAGCCTCGAAACCTGAACCAAGGGCCCCCTAGTGTAAAATCAACATTCTAGAGATGATGGAGCTATCATAATTCTTATCGGAATTCATCTACTAGCATATTTGTTCTGAGACCAAATTTAAATAGGAAAATGAGCCTAAAGTCCAAATGAACTATCTGATAACCGAGCCAACAATTCCGATAAGGCATAAATAACCTGTAGCTACTATGGGAAGGCTAAAAATGCTAGAAATACATCTAAATCGAGAAAATGACCTAGAGGGTCATTACATCTTAACATTCATGTACAATTATAAGTCACCAAGTTCAGACCTATAAACATATAGAGAACTGGTCAAATCTTAGCTTAGTATTTTTGGTATGTTGCAATATCTTAATAAAGCATGTTGTTAACTAGATTGGTTCTGATTTTAGTTTTTTAGTCAAATAATGTTATCTTTGGGAAAGATGAGACATATTATGGAGTACGCTAGGTTTGGATAAGTTTTGTTATATATTGTTGTTTGGTTTGTTTACTAGTTACATATTGTCTTTGTGTGGGACTATGTGTATTTTATTATTGACTTGAGTGATTATTTATTATTAGGTGCGGGGGCTTGACCTAATATTATTGGCCTTGTTTATGTATTTAATTTCATTATTTATTATTATGTTGCCTGAGAGGGGGCTTTACTTGATATTATTGGTTTTATTTGAGCATTAAATTACATAATCATTATAGTAATGCTTGAGTGAGGGGTTGGTAGTGATATTATTGATGTCCTACAAGACTATTTATTCCAATGGTGTCATGAGAGGTATTATATCATGAATTATTGTCATATATAGTTGATTCTATGCTCAGTTAAACCTATATTGAATTGATTATTTGTTATGAGACAATTTTTCAAGTCATGATGGAACCTAGCCTGGAACTATAAGAAATGAGCTATTTAGTGGAAAATGACATAAGATGTTGGGAATATGCAAGTCAATGAATTATATGTCATAAGTAATAAGAAATAATTGCATATTAAAGTTCGTACACTAGCCTTTAATAAAAGGAATACGAGTACTATCAAAGTCAAATATACAAATATCTCAAAACAAATTGACTATCAAAAAAGAAAAGATGGAGAGAAGGTCAACTCTGGCTCGAAGATCTCATCCTATCTCCCAACTCTGAGCAGCACAATCACAGCATAAACGGTGGTAGCTAGTACTCAAAATTGCACCAAAAAGGTAAAAAGTGTTGTATGAGTACCAAAGCCATGCGTATACAGTAGACATCATTGACCAACTGAGCTAGATCATAATATAAATACAATAAAAGTAAGGTAAATGATTTACGTCAAGTAAAAAGGGAAAACATAGTATAATGCTCCAAATAGTAAAACTAAACAATCGAAATAACAATAATATAGAGAACATAGTTATTTCTAACAAAACTGATCCCCCACAAGCCCAGAAGACAAAAACAAAGTAAATAACCCAACGCGGGCCTCTATAAACCTAGTGGATAGAATCAAGAAAACGTACTAATTGTAATTATACAAACTATCCATATCTCAAAACCATAACTATGGATAATTCCATAATAAAAATCAGGCTCGAACCGGTCTCAAAATTATCATAAATAACCTCTTAATACCGGACTTAAACCAGAATAGTGTCTCATTAGTCGTACTTCAATTAAAACAAATATCATGAATACCTAACTTTAACCGAATGTAATACCATCATAGACGCTAGACTTGAATAGAAACTATTATCCCTGCCTTAGGGATGGCCTCCGCAAAAGCAATCAAGATGCATCTTAAGAGATGTTCACTTTAGTGGACTTTATTCACTTAATAAACCTCGGAAGGAAATCCTTGGCTACTAAAGTGACCAATGTTCTACTTTAGCGGATGCAACAACTGAATCAAGCATCAGTTGAAACTTTGATTTTCTAAGTTTGCTCCAACCCCTTAAGATTAACTCGTATTCCTGTGAATGCAAATAAACTTATCAAAATTATATATTTCAAACTCAATAACATCATTGAAATTTCAATCAGGGGTCATTTCGATGAAATATGGACCTCACTCCCAAGGGTTATTTGTACCAAATTTCAACCAATAGCCCAAAATGAGTCTAGAAGAATTGTGACCCAAACCAAAGGTCCCACTATCTTAAAACTGATTTTCTAGAGCTGATGGAATTATTAGAATTTGAATACAAGGTGTCTAACCAAATGTTTTGCCCAGAACCCAATCCTTACTATCAAAGAGTTGCAAATAGGGAATTGGCTCTAAAACCCAAACAAACTGCCTGATAACTGAACTGTCTGCTCCAACAAGTCACAAATTACTTGTGGAAGATATAGGAAAGCTCGAAAGGGTGAAAAGTATGGAAATGCAAAAAATGACTTGCAGGGTCATTATAATATCCACTAATAAAAGGACTTTTTTCTGCAAAAGTAAAGGGTTAGGATATACCCGAAGGCTCAAACAAGTCAAGATAAATCTCGCCTTCGATCTCCCAAGTACCCTCATTCATTTGGCAGTGTCTTCATTGAAACATAAGCTCTAGAATATCCCTAGCGAACAATCTCCTAACATACCTGGCGAAAATGAGTATTGGATCTTCCATGAAGGAAATATCTCATCCAATTAAATCGATTCCCACCAAAGCACATGTGACTCATCGAGATTGAAATGTCATAGCATAGAAACATGGAACACTAGATCAACATTTGAAAAATTTAGGGACAGGTCTAACTCATAAGCCATCTCTCCAACTATGTGACGTATCTCAAGGGCTCCAATATTCTAAAACTTAGCTTGCCTTCCCTCCCGAACCTCAACATGCCCTTCATAAGAGATGCATAAATGAATACCCAAACAGTAAATCCAAAACTACTCAAGGAATAAAATCTATTATATGCATACGACTTCTGCCTACTCTGAGCTGCCCTCAGCCTATCCTGAATTACCCTAACTCTATCGAACCACTCCAAATCATGTTAGTACCATAGGGCCTAACCTTAGAGGTCTCAAACCAACCTCTCAGAGATCAACAAGGCATACAATAAAGAGCCTCAAATAGTGCAATCTCAATATTTAAATAATAGCTATTATTATATGTGTACTCTGCCAATGACAAGTGTTACTTCCACTAACCTTTTAAATCTATAGCACAAGCTCAGAGAAGAACCTGAATAGCCTACTCTGACTACCCATTAATTTGAGAGAGAAATGTGGTACTTAGTTGAGCACCTAATTCCTCCTGAAAATATCTCCAAAAGATAGAAGTAAATATATAGCCCAAATCTAAAATGATAGATAAAGGCACTCAATACAGGCGAACTACCTCACAGACATAGATATGGGCTAATTGATGTGCCATGGTTTTATACCACTTTCGATGCTAAAAACAAGGAAATTTTCAAGTACTTGGGTATTTTTGTTAGATTGATGTATTTTTGTGTTGTTTTTTAGGAAAAAAGAGTTCAGATCCAAGAATGAGAAAAAGTGATAAATATTAGTATGAAAGGCTACCTATGAGCCAACCTATGACTCATAGGTGTAAATACAAGCCAATAAATGGATACATAGGTGGAGATGCGGGAGTTTCTAAAAGTTTTTGATTGATTCTTATTCTATGAAGCCAACCTATGATACATAGGTAAAATGTATGGTCCGTAGGTTGCCTCATAAACACA
The DNA here is from genome assembly GCF_002878395.1 of Capsicum annuum. Classification (NCBI taxonomy): domain Eukaryota; kingdom Viridiplantae; phylum Streptophyta; class Magnoliopsida; order Solanales; family Solanaceae; genus Capsicum; species Capsicum annuum. The sequence continues at coordinate 63,693,113 of NC_061118.1, read as the reverse complement.
CATTCTGCAATCTAAAAATTTCTTTGATTTCTATAAGCCTACTTATGCCACGTAAGTTGCCTCGTGGGTTGGTGCCAACTTTGGTTTCCAACAATATTTAGGATAGGATTTTTGATGTATCCACAAATACCCATTGGATGTCTTATTATCAGTTTATGCACTTTATACACTTTTTCATTTTTTGAGGTTAAAGATACATTATTTATCTGTGAAATATTGCTCTTGATTTTTAGGGTTTGAAATTAATTTGATATTTGGGTTTTATTCTTATTCTTCCTAAGTTCATATTTATGCTTTTATCTATGAAATCTATATGTGGCCTTACAATCATGAGCAGTTAAACCCCATAACTAGGGTTGTAGGAACCTGATAGATTAACAAAGTAGTTATAGTTCAAAGATAGTCTGAATTGGTATTCTTCTATGTACTAGGATTTATTTCATTTTGTTTACTTTATTAATGATTGAAACATTAGAAACCCACTTATATTCGATACTTATTCAAGAGAGAGGTAGAGATAAGGAAAAATAAATCACAACAATAATTTAAAGTTATCAACCTTCGTCTAATTAACTTGAGATTTAGAGAAGATAATTAGTCTGAGATCAAGAATACGGGTTAGTAATGTGACACTCTTAAACTAAGAGGAGATGAGTGAAATTCACCCAAACTAAGGACAAAATATGGTTATGTGATACATAACTTGTTACATTTTGCATGCAAGATACCAAGATTATTTGACGGGCACAAATAGTCTGTAGATTTAAGAAATTAGGGGAACACAGTCCTAGTGATCATCTTATATTGATAGCAACCCTAATTACTAAGCATTGCTACTGTTACTCTTACTATTACAAAAAAAATTACTTTTTATAATTTCCAATTACATCCGCAAGCTTATTATAGATTTTTGACCTATTCCTTATAGGATCGACCCGAACCTTGCTGCATTCTATATTTGATAAGAGACAACTCTATACTTTCTTGGAGGTATAATTTGGGTGACTTCAAACTTTGGTGATGTTTCTAAGGAATATGATTACAAATTGGTTGATTGAGGTTGTTTAAGTTTTTCATTTCGTTTGTTGATTTTTGATTTTCTATTTTTTCTAGGGCACATACCGATGTATGCCTAGTACGTAGAGTCAAGTAAATCCCCTAATTTTATTTGATCTTTAGCTTAAATGAACCTTAGGATTTAATCATAAGATAGAGAGAGAAGAATATTATGAGCATGAAGCCCGACATGAAAGGGTTCATGATGACCCAAGAGCATTGAATCGGTCACCTCCACATGGTATGCAAGAATTTATAGTGAATATCACTGCTCTATTTATAGTTGAAGAAAATGCTAGGTTAATTAAAGCCCGATGTGCTGAAGAAAAGGCTAGATAGGAGGAGTAATATCATCGAGCAACACTCTTAAAGATAGATTTAGAAGGAACAAAGTTCAACCACCAGTAGTTGATCAATATTTGCCAATTTATGATGATATAAAAGAATATATGTGGTATTTTTAACAAATTGAGATAGGTTCTATCATTCCTCTAGAATTCCCCCAAGGAACAAAATTCGATATTACTAGTACAAAGATCTAACTAATTAATTAAAAATGAGTGTTTGTTGGTTTGCCTAATAATGATACAAACATAAACATTGTGAACTTTGTGGGGATACACACTTTATATAATCTGTTGGGGTTGGGTCAAGAAGCTCTATGGCTCAGGTTGTTCTCATACTCTTTTATAGGTAAAGCAGTATTATGGTTAGGACAGTTGCCTAATGGTTATATTACCACTTAGAGTGAGTTGAGGATATAGTTATTAGACTTATTTTTCCTACCTTATAGAATGCTACAGTTGAAAGATGAGATCTAGAATTTTAGATAGTTATATTTAAAGGCACTCTACGAGACATGGTTGAAATTTCTAGAAAAAGTTGATGAATATTCCAAATCATAGAATCTGGGGGAGGAACTTGCTAGTGATAATCTACAAAGCCTTGAATATTAATACTAAGGTTTTGGATGACACCATTATAGGTGTAGCTTTTATGTCTTTGATAGAACTAGGCCATAGAGATCTTAGACTGTATTACTAAAACCTATAGAGGATGTTATACTTGGGAGGCAGATAGGCCAATTGATACTTATGCTATTGGTGATTCAATTAAGCAGAGAGCCCTAGATAAGACAGTAGATCAAGAGCTAGCATAGCTGAGGATTGAGATTGGGTTGCTTACTAAGAAATTTGTAGCTATGGGAGCAGAAAATGTAAATATTATAGGTGGTTGAGGCAAGTCTTTTAAACATGAAGAGTTTGATTCTAAAGTGGAAGAAAAGTACTTGGATACAGAGATGGAAAATTTTTTAGACAAGGGCCAAAGGTCTAATCAAACTACTTGGAACTCAAGTCAAGGTGTAAGATCCCACAAAATTTTAAGCTTAATTCAGTCCGCTAAATCTTGTAAAGAGGTCCCAAACTTAGAATCTCCTAGCCAAGTATTCAAAATTAGAGCTATTTTAGCTTTCGAAAAATTGTGTTCTTATTCCATGACCTTTACATCCATAAAATTTTGATATTTAACTAAATCCATGATCAGAAAGGTCAATTGGGGTTTCCAGACGAGTTTTTGGTTTTTTGGACCTCGTTTAGACCATGTTTAGAATCCCAAAATAGTGGACCAATGCAATCTTGGCGCACTACATTGCCTATCACATTGTTCAATATTGTTCCAGGACTGCCAGTCCAAAGTACTGAGGCTTGGCGTGATCATAGTGCATAGAATCAAGTATCGCACTAATGTCATCGATGCATCGTGTCGGCCAGCACATCGGTACCTAATTTCAGTCATTAAAGTAGTCATGACCCCAGGGTTATTTCAGTCTTTTTCCTACCCTTATATAATCCTATAACACGAGATTTAGCCCTTAATTCACCAAAATACATTATTTTCTCTCAAAATCCCTCAAGAAAAAGCTTAGGGTTTTCAATTAAGGATCCAAATTCAAGGGAATTCCACCATTAATATTCATGAAGCTTCCAGTTAAGGTATGTTAGATTTTGATTCTTGGCTCCCTTCCACCCACGAAGTCCAAGAATCCTTTTCTAAATTCAAAGATTTGATATTTGTGAGTTTTTATGATTTATGTGAATTGAAAATTGAAGTTCATCTGTTGTTGAGTTATTAATTCATGGTCTAGGCTATAAGTGCAAGGATTTGATCCTAATACATGATGACTTATGTGACGTTCAGGATAAACCCTTCAAGATGCAAGATTGATTGATGCATCCATGATAATTAGGTGTAGAAATTATTATATAACCAAAGCGTGCTCCCCATATGTTTGATAAAATACTTATGTGAAAGAAATAGAGGCATTATTGAATGTTGACAAGAAATCCCTAATTGTGTATAAGTTAATGCATTCTAAGTATTTGATGAAAGGCCTTAGTGAATGAAGTATGAGATGTTATATGCATCCCTATCCATGTGCAAGATTAATACTTCCATGTTCTTGAAGAGATGCTTCGTTTATTATATTGTGAATGAGAGTCCATTGTCTTATTATTCAAGAGTTTCCATGTCTTGCAATATGTATGCTATTGAGAACTGGGGGTATTTAATACCCAACAATTTAGCTATGTACCTAGAGCCAGTGTAAGTTATAGTACTCTCAGTCTTTTCACGATCAGTAGAACTCACTCAGTGACATGACTTAGGAAAATTCAGTAAGCTCAGTTCATACCAAGTCTAGTTCAGCATTTAGTTCAGACCTTAATAATATCCAAATATTCAGTTCAGAACACAACAGTATTCAGTCAGTTAACAAATTCAGCAATATTCCATCAGTCAACAGAACTCAGCAAACTAAGTCTAGTTTAGTTAATCAGTATGACTAGTAATTGATTCAGTTCAGTCCAGTATAGTCTAAGAATCAGTTCAGAGCCTATTCAGTTAGGAGTAGGATTAAACACCAAGCGATGGCAGGGATGACGGCTTTCCTATTAGTTAGGAAGAGTAGTTAGTAGCAGTCCCTGTACTCTAGAACTGTGTAGCCAGTCCAGGATAAGGATTCACCCATTAGACTAAGCCTTGGATACCTCCCGGGAGTAACTTGTTAGATTAGGCTTGACTTTCTATTTAAGGTACCCGTTAGACAGGCTTGACCATAGAAGTATTTTTACCCGTGGCAGGGTACTGACACCCTTCCAGGTGGGGTTACAGATTGGATGCTACTAGTTCAGATATAGGGCATGTCAGTTAGATGACTACCTTCTATAGTCTCAGTTTCAGATTCATTCTCAGTAATAGAACTCAGATCAGTATTACAGAAATCAAGACTATCAGATATAGTCACTCAGCTCAATAATGAACTTAGATAGTTCTAAAGATTCAGAGATCACCTCTTATATAGGATTGATCTCATATTTAGTCAATCATATTCAGACAATTTTTTTACTTTTGGTGTTGATATATTTTATACAATTGTATTTTAGTTTGAACCTTATGGAATTTTTTTCACCAGTTGTCTGCATTTTTATAGTATATTATTCAGTTATTGCAGCAGGTACCAGAAAAGGGTTAGCTTATGGTCCTTCAGGATTATGAGCATCGTGTAGTGTCCGGTGTTTAAAATTCGGGGCATTACAAACTTGGTATCAGAGCCTAAGGTTCAATAGTGTCCTAGGAAGTATGAAAGTCGCATCTAGTAGAGTCTTATCCATAGGTGTTTTACACGCCACACTTATGGACAGGAAGATATGAGATGTTTTAGAAAAATTTTTCCTTCTTTCAGTATTCATTTCGTGTGAGTAAGCATGAGATCAAGTTAAACTCTCAGTCTAATCCACTTCTTTCTTTCATTTATAGAATGTGCCTCCTCGTAGAGATAATTCTCATAGAAATGATAACGAGCCACCTCAGCCCGTAGATCCTTTGAATGAGAATGTGTCGCATGCAGAGTTTCGGGCAGTTTTTCAGGTGATAGCCCAGGCTACAACAACTAATGTTCCAGGTAACCGTTAGGATGCAGCCCTACCTCAGCAAGATGGATATTTGCCGCAGCCAAGATCAGAAATTTCATAAGAATTAACCCACCAGAATTCTTTGGGTCAATAGTAGGTAAGGATGCCTAGCTTTATCTTAATGAGGTGAATAAGATCACCCAAGGTATGTATGTTTCTAAAGAGGAGAGTATAGATTTGGCATCTTATAGGTTGAAGGATATTACTTATGATTAGGTAATAAAATGGAAGAAGAGTAGAGTGAAAAATGCTTCTCCCATGACTTGGCAGGTATTTCAGGATGCATTCTTAGTTAAGTCTTTCCCACTTTAGATGAGGAAAGCTAAGGTAGAAGAGTTCATGAACCTAAGACAGGGCTCTATATCAATGAAGGAGTATTGCCTCAAGCTCAATTAGTTGTCTAAGTATGTCCCTGAGTAGATGGCTGACCCTAGTTCAAGCATGAGTAAGTTTGTGACCGGTGTGTCTGAGTTGGTGGTTAAGGAGTGTGGGACTTCTATGCTCAATAGCAACATGGACCTTTCTAGGTTGATGATGCATACTCAGTAGATTAAGGCAGATAAATCTAAGGAAAAAGATATAGTGAACAAGAAAGCCAGAACAGGTAGTTTTAGTTACTTAGCTAGGGTCACAGGGTGGTAACCATTCTCAGCACAGTCAGAAGTTTTCAGTCCCAGCCCTATCGTCAGCTAGTGCACCAGTACCAAATTTTAGGAATGACAGTCATGATGGGGTGCCAGGCTCCAAAACACAGCGTAGTATAAGAAATGATTGTACCTATCTAGTTTGTGAAGAATATGGCAAGAATCACCTAGGTATGTGTAGAGCAGGCAGTGAGGTATGTTTTGGATGTGGAAAGCCAGGCCACAGGTTGCAGAAGTATAGAGTAATGGCTCAGAAGGGTAGAGATTTACGTCAGTAGGTGTACCACTTCCAGTATCACTAGTGGTCAGCATCAGAATAGATTTTATGCACTCAAGACTCACCATGATCAGAGAAATTTCCCTAACATAGATTCGGGTACATTATAAGTCCTTCATCTTCATGATATGCATTGGTAGATACTTTTCTCCCATTTGAGCTTAAGTTTACAGCATGAGTTAGTTAGTAAATCCAGTAATTAAGTTTAGCAGTCAGGTAGTCAAATTGATACAGTTGTTTTCACATCTTTCCATGTAGTCATATGATCCGAAAACCCAGGAATGTAACAATTCTAAGATAGAACATTCTAGTAGTTGCAAGTTCATCTCAGTTCATGGACCATGCATTAGTTTTAGATCCCAGATGTCCAGTCATGACTTAGTTCATTAGCGCCTTGTGCGTCACCTCAGTTTTCCCCAGTATCTCAGTAAAGTAGGTGTTCGTAGAGGGACATAGTGTCCTAAGAGGGAGATACCCTCTATTTTCCCGATGCTTTCATGTTCTTAAACCGATTCAGTTGTATGTTCAAATGTTCCTTACAAAGTTAGTATCAGTTATCATTGAATATTCAGTCCTGCATTCATGAGTTAGTTCAGTCAAGTATTCATGCATCAGATATGCATGTTCAGTATAAAATTTTAGTATATCAGTAGTTCCAATTACATAGATATCTTTTAGATGTTTATGTCAAGTAAGTAAGTTCATTCTATGAGAAATCTAAACTTCGTCCCATTCAAAGATAAATGTTCCCAAGGGAGTGATGTTGTAAGACCCTACAATATTCTAAGCTTAACTCAGTCCGTTAAAGCTTTAAAAGAGGTCCCAAACTAAGAATCTCCTAGCCAAGTATTCAAACTTAGTGCTATTTTAGCCTTCAAAAGTTTGCGTTCTTATTTCATGACCTTTACATCTATAAACTTTTGATATGTAAGTAAATCCATGATCAGAAAGGTCAATAGGGGTTCCCAGATGAGTTTCAGGTTTTTTAAACCTTGTTTAGACCACGTTTGGAATCCCAAAATAGTGGACCAACACGATCTTAGTGCGCTGCATCGCCTATCGCATTGGTCAATATTATTCCAGGACTTCCAGTCAAAAGTACTGAGTCTATATGCGATCATGGAGTGACACATCGGGTATCACATCGATGCCATCGATGCGTTGCGTCAACCAGTGCGTCGGCACCCAATTTTAGTCATTAAAACAGTCGCAACCTTAGGGTTATTTCTATTTTTTTTCCACCCTTATATAAGCGTATAACACGAGATTCAGCCCTTAATTCACCAAAATACATTGTTTTCTCTCAAAATCCCTCAAGAACACGATTAGGATTTTCAATTGAGGATCCAAATTCAATAGAATTCCATCATTAATCTTCAAGAAACTTCCAGTTAAGGTATGTTAGATGTTGATTCTTGGCTCCCTTCCACCCAAGAAGTTCATGAATCATTTTCTAAATTCAAAGATATGATATTTTTGAGTTTTCATGATTTATGTGAATTGAAAATTGAAGTTCGTGTGTTGTTGAGTTATTAATTCAAGTTCTAGGCTACAAGTGCTAAGTTTTGATCCTAATATGTGATTACTTATGTGACGTTCATGATAAGCACTTCAAGATGCAAGATTGTTTGATGTATCCATGATAATTCGGTGTAGAAATTGTTGTATAACCAACGCATGCTCCCCATATGTTTGATAAAATGCTTATGTGAAAGAAACAGAAACATTATAGCATGTTGACAAGAAATCCCTAATTATGTATAAGTTAATGCATGCCAAGTATTTGTCTAAAGGCCTTAGTGAATAAATTATGAGATGTTGTATGCTCGTCTTAGGGTTATCCACCTCCCTAATTTTTAACTGGAGATACCTAGATTAAAGATTGAACTTAGAAAAGAATTTGGCACCTTAAAGATAGAAAATAATTTCGCACCTTGAAGATGATCAAAGAGATCATCAATTCTTGGAAAGGGATACTTATTCTTTATCATCACCTTATTTAATTGCCGGTAATTAATGCACATTCAAAGGGGACCATCCTTCTTATGCACAAACAACACCGGTTCACCCCATAGGAACATGCTATGATGGATGAAACCCTTTTGTAAGTGATCCTTTAGTTGGTCCGTGATTCTTTCAACTTGAATGGAGCCATTCTATACGGGGGAATAGAAATCGGACGAGTGTCCACAACAAGATCGATCCCAAAATCAATATCCCTATCAAGAGGACACCAGGAAAATCATCAGGGAAGGCTTCAAGAAACTCATTTACCATAGGAACAAAATGCAAAAAAGGACCTTCTGAGTTAGAATCTTTAACCCGAACTAGATGATAGAGGCAACCTTTGGATATTAACTTCAGAGCTATAAGATATGATATAAACTTTCCCTTAGGATCTAGGAAACCAACCTCCCACTCAACAATTGTCCCATTAGGGAAATTAAACACAACATTTTGGGTCTGAAAATCTATGTTAGCATAGCATGAGTGTAACCAGTCCATCCCTAGAATAACATCAAAATCAACCATGTCTAACTCTATCAAGTTAACTAGACTTTCTCTACTACCAAAAGCTACCACTCTCCCTATAGACTCTGCTAACAACCATGGAGTCTTCTACCAGGGTAGAGATAGAAAAAGAGTCCAACAGATACTTAGGACCCAAACCAAAAGGCACAACCACAAATTAGGTATATAAGAGAGAGAGAACCTGAAATCAAGTAAACTGTACACATCACAGGAAAAAGTTTCAACATACCAGTAATAATGTTCGAAGACGCCTCAAACCCCTGACGACTAGTGAGAGTATAAAGGCAGTTATGCCTTAAAAGCAACTCTAGAAGTACAATCCTGTTGTATATGACCAATCTAACCACACATAAAATAACAGTTTCTTCTTTTCTCACAATGACCATAATGATGCTGACCACAAAATCTATAAGAAGGGTAGGATGGTGTAGACTGGCCCCTACTGGCCTTAGAATGGGCACCTTGTGCCCTAGAAGCATCACCACCCTAAAAATATTTGTCCCCCGATGGCTTCGGGTAGGGTCTATAGCTGTCGAATAGGAGTTTGGACTCCCTCAACTCTTCTTCTTAGGACACTCCCCACTCTGTTGTTGGCCCCACTCTGATATAAAAATTAAGAACTCTTACTCTACCTCTCTCTAATTTCAGCGTGTTTTGTTTTCTCCTCTTTGAAATATTGCATATACACAACCAATCTGGAGATGTTCATGTCCCTGTTCAACAAAGCAGCCTTACTCACAAGGACCAAATCATGAGACAATCCCAAAGAAAACTTCCTTATTTGGGCCCTCATATTAGATAACAATTCAGGAGTATACCGGGACAACTAATGGAATTTCAAGGCATACTCCTTAACTGTAATCCTTCTATGCCCCAAGTTACAAAATTCTATTGCTTTAGCTTTCCTTAACTTCTAAGTAATGAAGCGATCTAGAAATGCATTAGAAAAATCATCCCATATGGACGAACTAGTATCCATACCTCTAGACTATTCCCACTCTTCATACAGTTGGTATGCCACATCTTTCAATTATTAGGAAACAAACTCAACACCTGCAACCTTCAAAGCATGCTTAACTCAAAAGATTTTCTCCATCTCGTCAATGAAACTTTAAGGATCCTCCTCTTCTATTTACCAATAAATATTAGATGATGCAACCTTATGAATTGGCCAACTCTAGTGGCCTCAGATGAATCCATAGCAGCACCAATAGATCTAGACTACTATGATTGAGATGTCACCAACTGAGTTAACAGGATAATAGAGCAATGAAACTCAACATTAGGACCCTCCTCGGGAGATGACTGAGTATGATTGTCACCCTCAGGAATAGTATTAGTGAGGATAGGTGGAACCCCATGAGGATAGTCAGATGTAGCAACCCTTGGCTAGGGCTGGACCCTAGAAGTTGAACGAGCTCCGTCCACATTGTCCGTAGATGGGACAGAAGAGTTTGCATGAAATTAGATCTTCTTAGAGGCATGATAAGAAAGACATGCAAACAAAAATTAGAAGAATCCAAGACCTTAGACTCTATATCTTAAAAATAAGAAAACAAGAAAGGGAAGAATTCCTAAATGTCTCATGGCCTCTTTCTTATAAGTGTGGCATGCTACAAACCCATAAAAGAGACTCTACTTGACACAACTTTGTGGATATCTAATTAACGATGAACCTAGGATCTAATACCAAATTTTTCATGACCCAAATTAAGGCTTGTCCATGATGGGTATCTCAAGTCCCATAAGGATCGAAGATCACCCCTTTCACCTAACCTAACCAACCTATAAACCATAAGTGTCAAGCGAATTCCAAAAATATAACAAGATATGTAAAATAAGACAATCAATGGCTTATGAAATATCTAAACCATTCATCGTTGTTAAATACTAAACCAGCATACCCAAGTCCATAGTCATCCATGAAGCCTCTACAATTCAAAGTCAATTAAAAGTCGGCACGTGGCCCCAAAAATAGCCAAAATCCAAGTCTAACAAAGTCTATGATGAAATAAATGCCTTCTGAACTATGAAAGATCACCACTTCAATGTAAACTCATGATCCACTCGAACAACTAGTCACTATACAGAAAAAGTAGAAGAAAAAGCTCCAATCTTGTATTGCATCGGGATATAGCGTCCGTAGATTGTTAGTGATTAGAGCGCTAGCATGTACCTCAGGGATAGAGGAATAAAATAATTACATCAATAAAACCAAGTCAAACCATCATATGCAGTCACATATATACATACATATATACATATATATCATGTCGGGGTTAAGAACAAGGTTTACCATGAACTTTGAAAATATTTACCTATGTTGTGTAGCATAACCATCATAAAACAAGGCACCTACGAGATATATGGGTCCAACTCTCCCCTAGATAGAAGGGACCCAGTGCATGTAGCCACACGAACTAGAGAATATCCAAATTCATATATGCCAATATATGAGAATTGAACATCCCAGCATAATCAAGGTGAATCAAGTACCAATGTATAAAATATGGGGGACTCAAACCTCCCATTCATATATCCATTCGGGGGACTCAAACCTTCTAATAATATTGACACCCGCACCAGCTAGCGCAATTTCTAGTGTCAGTCCTCTGGACTCCACTTTCTTCTCCGAGCTACACATCCTGCTTTAAAGTACAATTTAAAATATTCTTTACACATGCATACAACCATTAGTCCAATTAATTACCAAAGGCATCCTGTTGGTATCGTAATACCAACCCCACTTGCAAGCGCACAATATGCCATAACCATTATCATTCGACTTTAGGACTCGGCCCCATTGTCTATACAAATTCATCAATTCAATTCAACATTTATAGACTTGAACCCATTTAGACATTTAAACCACCAAAGTTATAATTCAATTCAACTATTTCCAACAAGGCCTTTCAAGAAACCATTTACCAACCATTTACATTATTAGGCCAATGCCTTAGTTCAAAACATATTTCAATTCATTTTATGGTCATCAACACCTTTACAAAATCATTACTCCTTCATTAACATTCTTATGACGAGCATTAGTTCAAAACCTAATTCATCATGTGAGAAAATTCTTCTCATAGGCATTTGTACTAACAGGTTGAGGGTATACCATTATCAAACCATTATTCATGTCAAAAATCATCAAGTTAGGGTTAACCATGACCCATTCATTAAACCATTATTTCCATTCATGCACATATGCAAAACCATTACCAAAAAAGTGTATAAACACAAGTGAAATCATTAGAGAACAATACTCAACATTAGACATTCAAACCCCTAACCATGGATTTCAAAACCACCATTTATGATTCAAGAACAATGTTTAAAACACATGATTTTTATGAATTAACAATGAAGAAAGATTCACATTCCTGAATTACGAAGATTCACGAAGAGATTTTGATCCTTAAGCCTCTAGGTGACCATCTTGATGAAACCCTAGCCCAGTCTTCTAGAGATTGTTTTGGAGAGTTTTAAGAGTGTTTTGATATTTCCAAATGAAGAATAAGGGACCAAATAATGTTATAGGATGTATAATATCAAGGGATTGGGGTAGGAAATGTTTGATAGACCCTCAACTTAAAAGCTATAAAAGACTCACAAGAGGGTACGGTTGGACCCCTCTACTCGTACCTCATCATATGAGTGGTACCTTCCACTTGTACCTCGATCAGAATATTGGACAACATAATCTGTCCAACATACGACTTATTAGCATGACTTGTACCCTACAATATAAATAGTAGCCATTCAAATCATACCCTAATTAGAACGTCAAGATTAGACACTAAACACCATACGGTTTGGCACTATACTTCTCGTATCATGATAATATGAGTCATTTGATGTCTTTTTATACCAAGAATAGAACTTGGCCAATGGGATAGTGTCCAACATATGACTATGGTTATTGACTCGTACACACACCATACAAGTGGTTTGGTGAGTTGTATGATGCATAGAATAACCAAGACTAAGGAAATTTTACAAGGGCCAAAGTTTGGGGAGTTTCAATAAGAGGGTGGTGTTAAATTCTGAGCTATCTTCATCTTTGTCCTAGTCAAGATAACATGAGCTGGGACATCTTGGGGGCCATACTAAGGGGCCAATGTAGGTGTAGGTTGAGGTGCTCATATTTGTGTGGGATGAGTGCCTAACTGAATAGGATCCCTAGCTGCTACCTGTCTCTGAGTCTGGCCCCAAGTCTTGCACAGTAGCAAGGGAGCATGTCATGAGCCGAGACTACCCTTATTTCATAACATAGTACTTAAGGCAACAAGTGACCCCAAGCTAAGACATTAACTAGCATAAGCTGTAAACACTGAGAGAAAGATAGTAAAATATTGTGAGAAAGTCATTTAATGAAACATCTGAATAATCAAATCTATAACAAAGGGGTATGAAATACATCGCTGAAAAACATAACTAACTATCTGACTATCTTAAAGCCTCTAAACATGATGAGTTGTTGGGACAGGTCCCTAACTAACTATTACTACTGAAATAAGATAAAATGAAATATGGAAAATCATGATAAATAATATAACTAGTCCTCAACTGATGAGGAATCACCAATTCTGTAGCTGAGTGATACATGGATGGAGTACGTGAGATCTAGTAACTAAGTGGCCAAACCTATGTTTTAAGACCACATAGCATAAGAGAGTATACGGTTAGTACTTTTAATGAATTGTATGAGAGATAGGAATTTACTGATACACATATAGGTATTGATCATGAATAGATGAACATGTAAAACAAATACAAGACCAAGCATAAGCAAGTACTAAATTAATCAGAATAACTGTTATATAGACACTTGGTCATGCAAACCTGAACTAATATAATATGAATACTAAACTAAAAATATGAGACCTAACATTTAACCGACATGCCCCAATTTGAGCTAATCCGGGTCCAACTTGTAACCCTGGTTTTAAGGGTGTTAGTAACTTTCCAAGGGTACCACAATGGCAGTGTCGATTGACTAAACTGATGTCTCGAAGGATTATGGTGTTAGTCTTCTACTAGCGATAGACCTTAATAGAGTGTTAATCCTCAACTTGTGGGTTAACTCTCATAACCTATGTTGGCTACGTAGTTCAGGAACTTAGGGACTTCTACTAAAGCTCTTAGTCCTCTACTAGCGGGTGAGCCTTTATCCCTTGATTCGCTCGGTGCTAAGTACTACTCCTACTTGAACTGACACTGATCCAATGAAAGGCTTACCATGACTGATACTGACATATTCTCAACATGATGGTATTCTAAATTTAATGATTCAAGTATGCTATGAATGAACTGTAGTATGACATCCATCACATACACGAATATCAAGGTATCGGATGTTCATACACCACCAGCACTATCTAATGCAATCTGATCTTGGCTAATATTGACCAATCCATGGTATGGGAAAATTATAAATAACACCTAAGATTTCAATAACTAATTATTATATAAATATTTACATTATCAAACATATGGAAACACAATTATCATAAAGAAATACATTATTGCCGAAATAAAATGAAAAAGATTCCAATTTCATGTCTTAAATGAAATAAGTGGACTAGAATTGACAGTACTCTAATAGATAGATAGTATGGTAGAAAGATTCATCTATTTCTTTTTACTAAACTATTTATTAGTTAGATTGTAGCTGCTCCCTGGACTAAAATAAAGATGGAGGATGCATTTGATATGGATCTATAGATCAATCCACAATATTTGTACTGAACCGCTTGCAAAATCAAATCCTATTCTATAATATCCTATATCAGCTATACATCCTTCTTGAATTTATGCCGGAGACATCGTCATTACTATGGGCTTTGGCTTATGTAGATCAAAAATGATGAATGGGATTGTGGCACCCCACTCTCCACCAATGCAGAAGGATGCCGCCGAAAAGAATGGAATATTGTTTCGCTGTGTTGGATACGTCGGATCCTGTATAACAAGCGAGTTCTTTACCCTCAAATTCACTTTATCATGTGAAGAGGCACCCTTTCTCCCAAAGTTACGGGGCTATTTTGCCGAGTTCCTTAGAGAGATTTATCTCTCTTTTTCATGGTTCAGAATCAAAATAATTGAGAGGAGATTTATAAAGTTCATGGTTAAATTTGAACCCTATAAAAGATAAAAGAATTTTACACTTGAAAGTTTAGAGAGTTCTTGGGACTCAATAGGTGGAAGGGACTGACATAGCCCGATTCAGGGCCTTGTCGTAATAGGCATCCCATGTCCAACCAGGATAGGGGACCACCCCCTTAACCCAACCCAAACACCTTATACAACCTTTGATTAGCTAACTTTTAAGCATATAACAAGATTACATAATGTTCTCATGAAGACTCTAGGATAGGGTCACTATCATGAACGACTAAATCGAATCTAACCATACTAAATCAACCATTCATTCCATACCAAACTATTTAGAAAGTATTAAAACATAATATGATAATCAAACCTGAAATATAATATGATGGAACAGTGAGAAATTGTTCGATGATGCTATCCTCCCAGCTTATTCTAATGACAAGGCCAATATTAATGTTGATCCCACCCATACCAACCCCCTATAAGTACAACAAAGCCTCTATCCAAAAGAATACAAATATCCAAATGGGACATGCCCCATCCATGGCTAAAACCAATAACTGGAAAGAATGTAAAAAGTCTAAGAATGTCCAAGATGAAATGATGCCTTCTGAAAGAATGGAAGCTGACCACTTCAGTCCAATAAGTTTTCCTCAAATCAAGTACTATGAAGAAGGAGTTGAGCGGCCGATTCCTTCATAGCGTTTTTATATAGACGCCAGTAGATGGGTTAGTAGGTGAACACTAGCATGAAACTCAGGAAAAGGATAAAGTAATGCCAATTCTCAAATCCAAGTGAAACCATCTAATGCAAACAACCATACATATATATAAGTGCTGGGAAAAGGGACCGGGTTTAGTATGCCATTAAAACATTTTACCTGGGTTGTGTAGCTTAGCCATCCTACCATGCAAGAGCTATATGGGTTCAGCTTCCCCTGCCGAAACTGCCCCAATAAACGTACCTACATGACCAGGAAATATACCTAGGATGACTATTACATCCCTCACATATAAATACAATACTCACACGTGGGCATCGAAAACCTCTCATATCGGCAAATATGAGTTTTTGATTTTGATCCCTCCGAGACTGCCACCTTGTATGGCTTAGCTTACACTTCCTACCATTACTGCCCAATTGAAACCAAGTCCAAACAATCCAATTATCATTTTATTAACCAAGGCTATTTCATAAACCAGTGGTATCGTCATACATCCATTTTTACAAGCTTATCCATAGCCAAACTATTTAGGTTAAAGGGACATTCAAGTGCCCTATCATTAGCCATATTAAACCAATTGGGGGACTCCCATGTTCTCCACAACAATAATCAATTAGACATTAACATTTCTAAACCATTAAAAACATTTAAGGTTACATGCATATGCCAGAAACAAGCAAAAGTTCCATTAAAATATGCCAATGCAATGAACATATCTTTATATGTATTTTATCAAACACCTTGGGGGCAAAATATAACCAAAACCAAATTCCATTACCTTTAATCCATTACCATGCATTTCAATTGTACAAAACCACCGTTAAGGAATAGAAAACATAATTAAAACCATTGGAAATCATAACCAAGCATTTAATATCAGAACCCCCAATTGAATTATTGAAAGCCATTATCATGCAAGAGAAAAATCATGAAATAAACCATGTGACCATGCCTTTAATTGAAATTAAAATTAGGGAATAGAATCATACCATAAACTAAGAAGGTTGATGGAAAGAATTCACCAAGACAAGCCCCAAAGTAATCTCTTAGTTAAAACCCTAGTTGTTTGTCCCTAAACCTCTTGAGAGAATTATGATATGTTTAGAAAGAGTTTCTAAGTTCTTAAGAGTAAAATAATAGGGTAAATAACCTCTTAAGTGTATTAGAAGTCCTGGGTCCCTATTATGGTAAGTAGGAAAATGTCTAAAATACCCTCTTAAATCCCATAAAAATCCGACACAGGGTCACGATTGACCCCCTTACAAGTTGTAACCTCCCTTACGGGTGACACCCACCCGATTATAACCAAGCCTCAACAATAGATCATACACTGTCCAGTATACGACTCATCTACCCAAGTTATAACCTTAGCATACGATCCGTAACCATGATCCATATCGCTTGAAGAATGTAACACCAGGAGGATTAAACACTGTCCACCTACGAGTCACCTACATGACTCGTACCCAACCATACGACACTCATCCCTAGGTTTCTCCATTCTTGTGACCAAAACCATCTCGCTAACTAACACTGGTCAGCTTACAACAGGACTTCACAACTTGTACCATAGTATACGGATCATACCATGAGTCGTATTGGGTACGAATAATGGGATTCCAGGAGATTTTCTAAGGGTCCAAACCTAGGATGCTTCAGTCTCCCCCACTAGGAACATTCATCCCCGAATGACGGATAAGGTAGGGGTAACCACACATAGAGTAGTTTGTATTATCAAAAATCCCTTTAATAAAGTTTGAAATCAAAGAGGCAAAGATGTTAATCTTTCCATTAACAAACTCAGAAAATAAAGACGTTTTCAAGAACACATACCTTCCGCACAAATCTCAGGAGCAGAAAGCAAATGCGGATACTTAGACTTTATGTCATCCTCCACTTCCCACATGGACTTATACACCTTGATATTACGCCATAGAACCTTAAACAAAGCCACATCCTTGGTCCACAACCGACAAACTAGCCTATACAACATTTTAACTAGGACTTCTTCATAAGACAAAGAATCCAAGATATCCAACCCCTCTAAAAGAATAATCAAAGACAGATCACCAACACATTTCCTTAATATAGAAACATGGAATGCCAAATGAAACAAACACAAGCTAGATGGCAACTCCAACTCATAAGAAACATTGCCTACTATCCCCAAAATCTCATATACACCAATGCACCGAGGATTGAGCTTTCTCTTTTTCCTAAACCACACTACTCCCTTCATAGGAGATACCTTAAGGAAAACCTTATCCCCAACTGCATACTCCAAGTTATTATGCCTAACATCCTCATAGGACTTTTGACAACTCTGGGCAGCCGTGAGCCTATCCCAAATCACCTTCACCTTTTCAATAGCTTGAAGAACTAAATATGGACACAAAAATCAGCCTTGACAAGCTCAAACCAACCAATAGAAGATCTACACCTCCTATAATAGAACACCTCAAAAGGAGCCATACCAGTACTCTTATGATAGCTATTGTTGTAAGAAAACTCTACAAAAGGTAGATGCTCCACCCAACTGCCACCATAGTAAATCGCATAGGCTAGAAGCATATCTTCTAATGTCTGAATAGCTCTCCCCACCTACCCATCCATTTGCAGATGGAAAATAGTACTCAACCTCACCTTAGTCCCCAACCCTTTCTAGAAATACAACCAAAAGTGGCATGCAAACTGAATACCACAATAAAAAATAATAAAAATAGGCACCCTATGCATTTTCCCAATCTCTTGAAGATAAAACTTCGCATAGTCCTTTGCTGAAAAACTAGTCCGCAGATGCAAGAAATGCGTAGACTTTGTCTTCCTATCCACGATGACCCAAATCAAATCAAATTGGTTTTGAGATCGAGGATGACTGGTAAAAAAATCCATATTGATCTCCTCTCACTTATATTCAGGCAACTCAATTTCTTGTACAACCCGATAGGCCTCATGTGCTCAACCTTACCTTGTTGACACACCATGCATTTGGACACACAATCAACCCTATCCTATTTTATATGACTCTACCAATAGACCTCCTTGAGATCATGGTACATCTTAGTAGAACCAGGATGGAAAACATAGCATGACTCGTGCACCTCAGCCAAGATCCTTTGCCACAAACTATCTACATCAGGAACACACAACCTCCCTTGGTACCACAAAGTACCATCACTGCAAATCTCAAAATCCACCACTTTTTTCCACCAATGCTACCCTTTATTTTCATCAAGGTAGAATACAACACTTGCTTCTCCTTAATCTCCACACTGAGAGATGATCTAACCACTTTTTATGCCATCACACCACCATATTTGGAGTCTAAGAGACGAACGCTAATATTTTCCAAATGGAGAATATCCTTCACCAATTCTCACTTCCTTTCTTCCACATGAGCCAAACTACCTATGGACAACCTGCTAAGAGCATCAACAGCCATGTTAGCTTTACCTAGGTGGTAGCTTTACTGCAGTTCCTCTGCTTGAGATTAAGCTCTTCATGTGAGAACACATTATACAAACTCTTATGATCAGAAAAGATATCCATATGAACACCACACAAATAATGCTGTCATATCTTTCAAGCAAACACAATGGAAAACAACTGTAAATCATGAGTAGGATAGTTTCTCTCATGCACCTTAAACTAGCTGGAAACAACTCTAAATCATGAGTAGGATAGTTCCTCTTGACCGTTACATTATTCAACTGCTTGTAGTCAATGCACATATGAAGAGAACCACCCTTCTTACGCACGAACAACACTGGTGCACCCCTTGGAGAAATGCTAGGAAGAATAAACCCTTTGTCTAGAAGATCAATAATTTGCTCTGTAAGTTCCCTTAACTCAGCTAGAGCTATTCTATATGGAGGAATAATAATCGAATGAGTGTCCGAAAGCAAATCAATACCAAACTCAATTGCCCTATTCGAAGGAACACCTGGAAGATCATCTGGAAAGACCTCTAGAAACTAATTAACTACCGAAACTAACTGCAGTAAAGGATTTCCCGAGTTAGAATCTTTAACCTAGACCAAGTTATAAAGACAACCCTTAGAGATTAACCTCCAAGCTCTAAGATAAGAAATAAATTTCCCCCTTGGAGCTAAAGAACAACCTTCCCATTATATTTCTACCTCACTACGGGTTCAATAATCCAAATTTGCATAACAAGAATGCAACCAATCCATGCCCAAGATTACATCAAAATCTACCATACTTAACTCAAGTAGATCCATCGAAGATTGTCTACCACTTACAGATACAAACCCCCCTATTGACCTATTCAGCAATGATTGGATCTCCTACCGGGGTAGAAACATAAAATAGATCCAAAATAATCTTCGTATCAAAACCAAAAGACACAGCTATATAAGGAGTTATATATGACAGGGTAGAGCCTGGATTAAGGAAATAATATACGTCATGCGAGAAAAGTTGTAACATACCAATATCAATGTTTGGTAATTCCTTAGATTACTGACTAGCCAAAGCATATAACTAGTTCTGACCAACACTGGAACCAGAAGCAGTAACTAAAGCAGATGCCATGCTACCGAGTGTAGTAACAGAAGATGAAGCCACCAGAATCTTATTTTCCCCCTATAGAAACCTCATTAGACAAACAATCCCTAAGCTGATGGCCTACTTGGCTATACTTTAAGAACTTATCCCTTACCCTCTCATAGAATCCCAATAATGAAGACCTCAAAATCAATAAGGAGGACACGAAGAAATAGACTAACCTCTGCTTGCCTAAGACTGCGCTCCCTGTATTCGAGAATTATCACCACCATAATGATGCCTATCACCCGACTATTAGGGGCAGTTGAGAAGGAACAAGAACCTCTCCCCTCCACTTATTTTTTTACCATTTCCTACCATCTCAACCACTCTAAGACTAGGCACCTCTATGATAAAAAAACCTGCCCTGCTTACCCTACTTGTCTCCATATTCTGCCTGCCTTTTTTTCTCATCCTCAACCTACTGCATATGAATAGTCAGCCTCGATATGTCCATATCCTCCACAAGCAAAATAGTATTTCTCTTTAGAGTGAAATCTCTATTTATCCCAGAAGCAAACTTCCTCATTCTCGACCTTGTATCAGCCACCAAATTAGGAGCATACCTCGATAACTGATGGAACTTTAAAGCATACTTCTTCATAGACATTCTCTCTTCCCTGATGTTCACAAACTCCTCTATATTTTCTTCTCTCAACTCTTAAGGAAAGAACAAATCAATAAAGGCATTATAAAAGGCCTCCCACAAACCATCCTCTTCTACATCACCCTTATCTCTATCCCACTCCTCATACCATAGATAAGTAATATTTTTAAGCTGATATACTGTAATGTTTACTACTTCCATATTAGTAGCCCTTATTAACTAAAAGATCTTCTCTATCTAATCAAGAAATCCTTGTAGGTCTTTCTCTACCTTTTCTCCCAAAAAATTTAGAGGACCCATCTTTATAAATTGACTAAGCCTAGCATCCTCAGTACACATAACACTAGTCGTACCCCATTTGGCCTGAGCAGCAACCAGTTAGGCAATAACATGCATAGACTGAAGAAAATCCATATTTATTATGTTGCCCCACGGGACCTGAGGAGCAGTAGGAGAAATTATAGTACAATTAGGAAGAGTACTATAAGATCGAAGATGAACCATGGAAGTAGAACGTGCTCCCTCAACATCACTTTCAAATAGGGCAGAAGAATTCCTTGTGTTCCAAATCTTAAAGGCATAATCTAAAAGATGAACAAACAAGGAATAGTGAAAATTTCAAGACTTAGAAGTCAAGCTTGAAGAAGAATACAAAAAAGTAAAATATTCCTAAATGTCTTGCAGACTCTCCCTTATGAGTGTGGCATGCTACACACCCCAAAAGAGACTCTAATCGACATGGCTTTGGGGACTCCTAATTAATCATGAACCTAGGCTCTGATACCAACTTGATGTAACCTGAACTGAGGCCTTATTGTAATGGGCATCCGAAGTCCAACCAAGATCGGGGACCACCACTTAACCCAACCCAACCACCTTAGATGAGCTAAATTTTTAGCATATAATAAGATTGCATAATACTCTCAAAAAGACTCTGGGATAAGGTCACAATCATGACCGACCCAACTGAGTCTAACAATACCAAATCTACCATCCATTCTATACCAAACCATTTAGAAAGTATCAAAACATAATATGATAATCAAACCTAGTATATAATATGATTGAACAATGAGAAATTATGTCCGATGATGCTAGCCTCCCAGCTTATTCCAATTCCAAGGACGACACCAATACTGATGCTACCCATACTAACCACCAAAAGTACCATAAATCCTCTATCCAAAAGAATACAAATATCTATTTGGGACATACCCCCAATCATGGCCAAAACTAATATCCGAAAGGAAAGTTAAAAGTCTAAGAATGTCCAACATGAAAGGATGGAAGCTCACCACTTTAGTCCAACAAGCTATCCTTAACTCAAGTACTATGAAAGTGCAGTCAAACAGCCAGTTCCTACATAGCATAGGTATACAGCCGCTAGTAGACGGGTTAGTGGGTGAACGCTAGCATGGAACTCAGGATAAGGATAAAGTAATTCCAGTCATCAAATCCAAGTGGAAACCATCCAATGCAAACAACCACACATATATAAGTGCTGGGAAAAAGGACCAGGTTTAGCATGTTTTCAAAACCTTTTACCTGAGGTGTGTAGCTTAGCCATCCTACCACCCATAGGCTATATGGGTTCAACTCCCCCTGCTGAAAGGGTCCTAGTACATGTAGCCACATAACTAGGAAATATCCCTGGGATGACTAGTATATCCCTCTAATATAACCATGACACTAGCACATAACCATTAAAGACCTCTCATATCGACAAATATGAGTTTCCAGTTTTAATCCCCCCCGAGACCACCACCTTACACGACTTAGCTTATATTTTCCGCCATTAATTCCCAATTAAAACAAAGTCTAAACAATCCAATTATCCTTTTATCTACCAAGACTATTTAATAAACTAGTGGTATTGTCATACCGCCATACTTGCATGCATTACCTATAGCCGAACCATTTAGAATTAGGGGACATTCGAGTGCCCTATCATTAGCCATATTAAACCTCTTAGGATACTAATATTTTCTCTACATGCATAGCTAATTAGCCATTTGACTTTGTAAGCCAATGAAAATATTTAAGGTTACATGCATAAGCCTAAAACAAGCAAGTGTTAAATAAAAATAAGTCAATGCAATGAACATATCTTTATAAGTATTTTCTCAAATACCTTTGAGGCATAATATAACCAAAACCAAATTCCATTATCATTAAACTATTACCATACAATTCAATTGTCCAAAACCACCGTTAATGCATAGAAAACATAACTAAAACCATAGGATATCATAACCAAGTATTTATCATCAAAACCACCAAATCAATAGTGGGAAGCCACAATTATGCAATAGAAAAACCATGAAATCAACCATGTAACCATGCCCTTAATTGAAATTACAATTAGGGAAGAGAATCATGCCTTAAAAAAAGAATATTGAGTGAAAGAATTCACCAAGGCAAGCCCCAAAGTAATCCCTTAGTTGAAACCCTAAGTCTTTTTTCGAAAAGCTCTTGAGAGAATTATGATATGTTTAGGAAGAGTTTCTAAGTTCTTAAGAGTAAAATAATAGGTTAAATAACCTCCTAAGTGTATTAGAAGTCATGGGTACTTATTAGGGTAAGTAGGAAAATACCCAAAATACCTCCACTTAAATCCCAAAAAAACCTGACACAGGGTCACGAATGACCCCTTTATGAGTCGTAACCTACCTTACAGCTGACACCCACCTGATCATAACTAAGCCTCAACCATAGATTAAATACTATCCAATATATGACTCATCCACCTAAGTCGTAACCTTAGCATATAATCTGTACGCATGATCTATATCCCTATCAGAATGTAACATCAGGAGGATCAAATACTTTTCACCTTATAAGTTACCTATACAACTCGTACCCAACCATATGACACTGTAACGCCACGACAGTACACCCTGGGCATCACATGGTTCTTACAGTCTTTAGGGATAATACGCTAACTCATAAGCTAGTACCTGCTGTGAGCACTGAATAATATAATCATAAATGCAGAAGAATAACTAATATGCCATAAAGTTTTAATAACTAAAATAAATACTAAATTATAAATCTAAAGATTAACCATCTAAGTCTGAATGAATACTGAAATATAAGGTAAACTGAAAAACTAACTGACATGTCAACTAAAGTCTGAATACTTAATAACTGACTTATATGTTTGAAGGCATCTAAACTGATTGACTGGGAATAGATGGGACAAGCCCCAACTAACTCCAACTAACTCCAACTAACTACTAGATTGTAAATATGAAATAAAAATACTCTGTCCTTAAAAGATGAGGACTCACCACTACTACTGTTGAGATGTATAAAATTTCTAAGTTCGGTTCGAAAATTGGGCATCAAAACCTATGATATAATACATCATAGCATAAGAAAAGGTATATAATCAGTACTTTGAATGTAATGGTATGCTAAATGAGGTAGGATTATATGCATGGTTTCTTGAACATAAATAATAAATTATCTAAATATACATATAAAGGAAGGAGTACTGAATAGAGCGCATGAAATCTGTAGATACTAAAAATATGTGAAATCTGTAAATACTGTGTATGTATAAAAGTTTATAAATATTGAAGGGACATGAAATCTATACATACTGGGGATGCAAGACCAAGAATATAACATGAACTGAATAAAATTCTATAAACTAAAATACTAAAATACTGATATCTATATGGTTTGGTCAGAAAACACTAAGACTAAACTACTGGTCTGATTACTGAACTGAGACTGTGAGAGGTATCATCTAACCCACATGCCCTAATCTAAGCTAATTGGGGTCCAACCTGTAACCCCAGTTGGAAGGGTGTTAATACCATGCCAAGGGTACTAATACTTGCTGTGTGGATCCACTATACTAATATATTGACCAAATGTCTAAGGATGTTAAACCTAAAGTGATGGGTGACCTTTATGATATAGTCAAGCCTAATCTAATGGGTGACTACTCATATCATGTGCTGGCTATGTAGATCTAGAGTACAGGGAATAATATTAATGACTCTACCTATCTAATGGGGAAGCCGCCATCTCTACACTCATTCGGTGCTAAATCCTACATCTAATTGAAAGACACTAAAATACTAGACTGTTTTGATTTTAACTAACTGATATCTGACTGTCCTAATAATGCTCATAGTATATTCTGAAGACTATTCTGTAATGTACTGATACTAGAATAAGTAAAAAACTATCATTTTTAAGTATTCAATACCCCTAAGACTCTAAAACAATAATAGTAAAATGACACTAAAGCTTGGAGGAAAAAGCATGAAGGTCTTTATTAAATCAATAACTCTTGTAGGCATTTTATCAGATTCTTGTAGTTCATGGTTTAATCAAATCATAGGAATGTCATAGAACTTATAGAAATAGAATGAATTCAAACTAATAGCACTAAATCATGGTCTAATCCAAGGAATGATAACATTAAAACATGGAGAATTGAATAATAATAATAATTTCTTTGAAACATGGTATAAAATCATAGTTCATGGAGATTCATGGGTGAAATCACAATTTAAAATCAAATAACTTGAAAAAATCAAAATTTGTAATTTAAATAGGATACTTGGACTGTATGGGTAAAAAGAACCCATGGATAAACATTTAACATACCTGAGTTAATGAATTTGGAAGGATTGATGGTGAGTTCTTGAGATTTGACCTTGAATGTAAGAGCTAGGGTTTCTTGTTCTTGAAAAAAGGAATCTTTCAATTGAGAGGAATTGAATAATGATGAGTATTTAGGTCAATTAGGGGTTAAATTTTGTGTTTAGGACGAGTTTAGGGCTTAGGAAAAAGACACATATAGCCCAAAATGAATTTAAAAATGCAAGATGGAAACTGAAGATTCCAATTTTTGGCCTTGGTACGATGCACCACTATAGTGCCAAGCCACTGGAATAGAGACAATTTGGAAACTGGGTGATTTAACGATGCGGTAAGATCGCAGTACTTCACTGAAATGCCATTTTGGCCACCTCTGTGACGCGCCATAATCGCGGAGGCTCACTGGAAATTACCAAACCTGAACTGGGTGTTTGGCGCGACATGCCAATATCGTCGGACCACTCTAGAAATTGACAATTCTTATTTAGACTGTGTTAATGACAAGCTAAGGGTCAAAATACCGGTTTTTAAAGATTGAAACTTAAAATTACCATTGCTACGCCCAAATTACACCTCTCTTACGAGAGAGTAAGCGGTCGCTGTCAAATATAGAACCCAACCAGGTTGGGTGTCGAATCCCATAGGAAATACTGTGTTACTAAGTATTTTAGTTGTTACTAGAGTGTTGGTCAGAAGTTTCTGAATGGGGGGTTTTGGTTTAAATTTGAAATGGTAGTTACAATATAACAATGAAGTAATATGTGTATTAATATTTGATCATAGAGAATGACAAGTTAGGATTATGTCCACCTTGTAGCTTTTACTTCTCTATTAACTATGAGTAATAAGGATTAACACATGCATGCACTTATAGAGAGATGTATTCTAATTCTAAATCCAAGTGTTTCTCAACCATCAAGGATTTATTCACCTTAGTTCTCTCGAATCCAAAGTGTACAACCAATCATATGAACTCTCTAAGTAGTTAATCCTTGTAAGGCATTAACGTGTAAAACAGAGGTTGGAAACCCTATTTCTTGTCACTACTCTCTTTTCCAAATAGTAACTTTTCTATCGAACAAGTTATTGCTATAATGGCACATTCCCTATGTTTGCAACCATGAGAATACAATCATAACAAAAAGAGTAATGATATAAGTGGATTAACACATCATAAATTCAAAAACCCATAGCAGTAGAGAGTATACTACAAGGTTTCCATAACCCTAACAAATAAACTTAGCTACTCCTGAATAAAACAAAAATCATAATAGAAATATTCATCATACCAAAACTTAGAACGATCTTGGTAGAGAAGATGAATAGCAAAAATAAGAGAGAAAAACATTTCTCTCTCTCTCTCTCCTCAAGCTAAGCCGTTTTCTGTTGTTTTTAAAATAATACAGAATGTTGAATAATCCTTAAAAATTCAGCCATAAGGCTTTTAATAACATCCTTCTCTAATAAATTGCTACTGCATCCTTAACTACTTAATAATATTAAGTTTGCTCGGGAAAAAGTTCCCATATATCACATTCAGTCCAAAAGCTGCTTTCCTTTTATGTGAAGTTTCCTTTGCTATCCACAGGTCCCCAAAGTGTCGTAGTCTTCCTCATTAGTACTTGAAAAGCATGCTAATCACATAGGTCAGCTCACTTAACAAAAAATAGACAAAGTGCAAGAATTATGTATTTTATCCTCAAAACTTAGCTAAAACATGGGTAAGTTACGATGCTTAGACATATAAATATGCCCAACAACAGCCATAGCTTTTTACCCAGTTATTAGATTTGGGCAAATTTTATATCATTGAAAAGCTAATTGAATTTCCTACATAATGGCAGGCTCTACACAGAAAATTAATGAGTATTTCAAAAATTTTATATATGAATACTCATGTATTGGGACTTAGTTTATGCTAGGGAAATACAAGGTATTATAATATCTCTCCCTTAGGATTATTTATCCTCGAATGAGAATAGTTAAGTTGAGGAAAATTGAAGGACTGAGCTTACACACTAAACATGCATATCTGATGCTTGGAATGCATGAATGAACTGAATTGTAAATGAATGACTAACAGGAATAGGAGGTGCAACTAAAACTGAGCATGATAGAGAGAAATCTTAAGAAGAATAGTACCCTAAACCATATCTGAATTCGCAGAGAAAATATAAGGGTACTTGGTATGTATATCTGCTTCTGCTTTGCAAGTGGCTCCCTCAACGGACTAATTCCACCAAAGAACTTTGACTAGTGGAACCTCTTTGTTCCTTAGTCTACGAACTTGATGATCAAGAATTTTGACTGAAACTTCCTCATAGGAAAGACTATTATGAAAATTTATGCTTTCTCGGGGAACAACTAAAGCTGGATCACTAATACAGTTCTTCAACAATGAGACATGGAACACTGGGTGTACTGAAGCTAGATATGAAGGCAACTCAAGCTCATAAGCTATCTTTTCGAGATGACTGAGAATTCTGAAAGGACCGACATAGTGGGGACTATATTTTCCTTTCTTACCAAACCTCTTTACTCCCCTTCATAGGAGATATTTTCAAGTACACAAAATCAGAACCTCTAACTCGAGATCATTTATCCTCCCATCTGCATACAATTTCGTAGGCTTTGGGATGTTCTAAGCCTCTTTCTGATCAATTGAACCTTCTCTAAGGCATCAAACACTAAGTTAGATCCTACACTACGACCTCACCCACTTCAAACCAACCAATTAGAGATCAATATCTCCTATCATAGTGAGATTCAAACTGATCCATTCAGATACTAGAATAATATCTATTATTATACGGGAATTCAATCAAAGGCAAGTGGTTATCCCAACTACCCTTGAAATCTACTACGCATGCTCTGAGCATATCTTTAAGATTCTAAATGGTTCTTTCTACTTGACCATCTGTATGAGGGTGAAAGGTTGTACTAAGGTGGACTTAGGTAGCAAGACCCTTTTGGAATTCTTTCTAAAAGTGATAGGTAAACCAGGTACCTCTAGAAGAGATTATAGATAAAGGAACACCGTGCAACCTAACCAACTCTCTGAGATAGAGTTTGGCATAGTCCTCAGCTGAATAAGAGGTATGGACTGGCAAAAAATTAGCTAATTTGGTCATCCTATCTATGATAACTCAAATAGAATCATGCTGATGATGAGTATGAGGCAGATCCGTCACAAAGTCTATGTTCACTTCTTCCCATTTCCATGCAGGAATGCTAAACTCCAACATGGACCTACTAAGATTCTGGTGCTCAATATTAACATGCTGGCACATAAAGCACTTAGATACAAACTCTACAATATCCCTCTTCATCCCACTCCACCAATAGATCTTCCACAGATCGTGGTACATCTTAGTAGCCCTTGGATGAATAGAGTAATGTACCCCATGCGCTTCTGCAAGAATTCATTACCCCAGGTCATCTACAACGGCACACATATCCAACCCTGATAATGTAGCACACCATATCTCCCTTGGGAGAAAACCTCCACCTTCTAATCTCTACCTGATTCTTTCAACTTAACTCGACTAGGATCTCTATCTTGCTTTTCCTTCACTTTAGAAACTAGAGAGGATTATGAACTACTCAGCACCTATACACTACCTTCTACTGAATTGACTAGGCAGATACCTAAATGGGCAAGTTGATAAACTTCTTGAGCTAACTTCTCTTACCATCCTCAACATGAGAAACCCTACCCATAGGCATTCTACTAAGAGCATCAACTACTACATTAACCTTGCTTGGATGACACAAAACACTCATTTCATAATCTTTTAACAACTATAACCACCTTATTTCATGTAGATTCAAATCTTTCTGAGAGAACACATACTACAGGCTCTTATGGTCCTTAAACGCATCTTCGTGCACCCCATACAAGTATTGCCCCCAAATCTTTAAGGTAAATACTACAGCTACTAATTAGAGGTCATGAGTAGGGTAGTTCTGCTCATGGCATTTAAGTTGTCTGGAGAGATAGGCTATGACCTTTCATCTCTGCATAAGGACACAACCCAAGCTACTCTGTATGCATCATAGTACATAACAAACCAATCTAAACCATCTGGCAAGGTATGAATCGGGGCTGAGGTGAGTCGAGTCTTAAACTCCTAAACACTCTTTTTGTAGGAATCTGACCACTTAAACTTGACTTCTTCTAAATCAATCTGTACATGGGGGATGCAATAGAAAAAAAATCCTTCAATACACCGAGGATAATAGGAAGACGAACCCAAGAAACTCTAGATGTCTAATAGAGAAATGGGTCTAGGCCAGTTTCTCACTGCCTCGGTCTTTTGAGGATCAACTCTAATGCCATCACTGTAATAATATGGCCAAGGAAAGCTACAGATCTTAGCCAGAATTCATATTTACTAAATTTGGCAAACAACTAATGAGTTTTGAGAGTTTGTAATTATATTTTGAGATGGCCTGCATGATCACTTTTGCTATGGGAGTAAACAAGGATGTTATCAATGAAGACTATGATGAACATGTCCAAGTACTACTTGAACACGTGATTCATCAAGTCCATGAAGGATGATGGGGAGTTTGTAAGACTAAAGGACATGACAAGAAATTCCAAGTGACCATACCGATTTTGAAAAGCTATTTTTAGAATGTCACAATCTCTAACTCTGAGCTAATGATAGCCTAATCCGAGGTCTATTATTGAAAAATAGTTGGCAACCTAAAGTTGGTCAAACAGAACATCAATTCTAGGAAGTGGATATTTGTTCTTGACTGTGACTTTGTTCAACTGATGGTAGTCTATGCACATTCTAAGAGACCCACCTTTCCTACGCACGAATAAAATCGGTGTGCCCCGTGAGAAGACACTGGATCTGATGAATCCCTTATCTAGGCAATCCTTTAACTATTCTTTTAACACTTTGAGTTTTTAGAGCCATTCTACATGGCAGAATAGATATTAGTTAAATATCTGGGAGTAGGTCTATTCCAAAGTCAATTTCCCTTTCAGGAGGAATCCAAGAAAATCTTTAGGGAACACATCTAGAAATTACCTGACTACTGAAACTGACTCAAGAGTTGGAATTTCTGAGCTAGAGTCTTTGTCTCGAACAAAAAGTTAAATACACCCCTTGGATATCACGCTATAAGGTATGAAATTAGCTAACCTTTAAGCACTGTGGTACTACCCCTCCATTCAAGGACTGGTTTATTTGGGAACTGAAAATGAACTATTCTATTTCTATAATAAACTAAGGCATAGTATGAGTGGAGCCAATCAATGTCAAGAATGATGTCAAAATACCTCATCTCTAACTCTATGAGATCAACTGAGGTAACTTTCAAATATATTGTGACCAGACAGTTCTTGTATAACTGTCTGGCTATAATGGAAACACCTACTAGGGTAGATAATAAAAGGGCCTCTGCTAGAGTTTTGAGATTGACTCCAAAATCGATGGTTATATATGGAGTTATAAAAAAAGAGAAGCTCCAGGGTCTAGTAAAGCATAATCATGTAAGTGAAAGACTTTTAACATACCAGTAACTATGCCAGGAGAATTTTCTTAATCTTATGGGACTGAAGAGCATATAATCTATTCGGACGCTGACCACTGGTGGCACTAGAAATGGCACCCTACTGAGTCGGGCGACCGGACAAAACTGACGACTGGTTGGACTGGCCTTGTTGACGTAACTCCCTACCTTTCTGAGAAACTACCCAAAATTTCCAAATTCGATGGCTTGGCTTGCCATACCCGAAGCACACATCACTACCTGCTCTACACTCACATTTATGGTGCCTGCCATACTTCTGACATAAAGGGTTCTTACGGACACTTCTAATACTGCCTTAGGACTTAGATCCTGGTGCTCTATCCCTGTTATCATTTCTGAATTTGGGTACTGGGGCACTGGATGAAGAAGGTGCTGGGGCTAAAGACCTCTAATAAAATTGGGGATGGTTACCACCTTCCGACCTAGGCTGACTAAAATTAAAACTACCTATTCTAGCCCTCTTATTCCCCCTTTGTATCTTCTTAATATTCTACTCCTCTATCTGTTGAGAATGTACCATCATCCTAGACAAGTCTATATCCCTTATCAACATTGCGGTCCTGCACTTCTTTACCACACTATAAGATACGCCAGATACAAACTTACTTATCTTGGATCTTCTGTCAGCTACTACATGAGGAGCATATCTAGCTAACTAAGTAAACTTAAGGGAATAATCATTCATGCTCATGCTACCCTACCTTAAGTTAATAAATTCTAACACATTAGCCTTCTTCAACTCCAATGGGAAGAATCTATCTAAGAAAACTATGGAAAACTCTTCCCATTTTATAGGCCCTATATCAACACCCCTATCTAGCTTTCACTGCTTAAATCACGTATGTGCTACATCTGGTAACTGATATGCATCCAACTCAGCACTCTAACTGGATATCACCCCCATGGTATTCTTTACCTTTTGAACCATATCTAAGAATTTCTATGGATCTTCTTTAGAGTTGGATCCCATAAAAGAAGGTGGATTCATTCGAGTGAAGTCCTGAATTTTGGTTGCAATAGTATTGGCCACTGGGTTGGATAGAATAGTAGTTGGACGTTCATTCAGTGCTTCTACAAAATTCTCTAGAGTGGTAAACACAGCTCTAAAATCTACATAAGAGACATGCTCGTCCAGAGGATCTACCTGGACGGGATGAGGCAGTGGCTGGTTTTCTACTCCTCTTCTACTATTCTTTTTAAGAGGCATATTATATAAAAAGAAGAAAGAAATAGATTAGACTGAGTTTTTAACTTGAGCTAATGCTCACTCGCATGATATAAATACTGAAAGAAGGGAAACTTTTCCTAAATGCCTTCTAGCCTTCTTCCCATAAGTATGGTGTGCTACACACCCATGCATAAGACTCTACTTGATGTGGCTTTTATACTTCCTAGGACACTTAAAACCTGGCTCTGATACCATATTTGTAATACCCCGTGAGTACACCCTGGGTGTCACATAGTGCTTACAGTCCCGAGGGACTACAAGCTAACCTATAAGCTGGTACCTTCTATGAGCATTGAATAATATAATCATAAATGCAAAAGAATAACTGATATAC
The DNA here is from genome assembly GCF_002878395.1 of Capsicum annuum. Taxonomy (NCBI): domain Eukaryota; kingdom Viridiplantae; phylum Streptophyta; class Magnoliopsida; order Solanales; family Solanaceae; genus Capsicum; species Capsicum annuum. The sequence continues at coordinate 63,660,889 of NC_061118.1, read as the reverse complement.
CATAAGGTTTGAGTAATTGAAAAAAATACTAAATTATAACTCTGAAGAAATAACTATCTAAGTCTGAATAAATACTAAAATCTGAGGTAAACTGAATAACTAACTGACATGTCAACTGAAGTTTGAATACTGAATAACTGACTCTAATGTCTGAAAGCATCTAAACTGAATAACTGGGAGTTGATGGAACAGGCCCCAACTAACTCCAACTAACTACTAGAATGAAAACATGAAATAGAAATACTCCATCCTTGAAATATGAGTACTCACCACTGCTACTAATGAGATGTCTGAATTGTCTAAGTGCGGTCAGGGAACTGGGCGTCAGAACCTATGATATAATACTGGTATGCTAAATGAGGTTGGCTAATATGCATGGTTTCATGAACAGAAATAATAAATTATCTGAATATATATGTAAAGCATGGAGTACTAAATAGAGCACATAAAATTTGTAGATATTAGAAATATGTGAAATCTATAAATACTATGTATGCATGAAAGTCTTTAAATCCTGAAGGTACATGAAATCTGTACATACTGGGGATGCATGACAAAGAATATTCATGAACTGAATAAAAGTATACAAACTAAAATACTAAAATATTGATATCTGCATACTTTGGTCAAACAACACTAAGAATAAACTACTGGTCTTATTACTGGACTAAGAATGTGGGAGGTATCATCTAACCGACATGACCCAATTTGAGCTAATTGGTGTCCAACCTGTAACTCCGACTGGAAGGGTGATAATACCATGCCATAGGTACTAACGCTAGTTGTGTGGATCCACTATACTAATATATTGTCCAATAGACTAAGGGTGTCAATCCTGAATTGATGGGTGACCCCTGTGAGATAGTCAAGACTAATCTGATAGGTGACTACTCATATCCTACACTGGCTATGTAGTTCTAAAGTGTAGGGACTGCTATGAATGACTCTACTTATCTGACGGGGAATCCACCATCCCTACACTCTCTCGGTGTTAAATTCTACTTTCAACTGAAAAACATTGAAATACTAGACTATTCTAAATTTAACTGACTGATATCTGACTATCCTGATAATGCTCATAGTATGTTTGAAAACTATTCTATAATATACTGAGACTAGATTATGTAAAAAGACTATGGTTTCGGTTATTCAATACCCATAAGACTTACAAACAATAATAGTAAAATGACACTAAAGCTTGGAGGACAAAGCATGAAGGCTTTTATTAAATCAATCACTATTGTAGGAATTTTATCAAATGCTTATAGTTCATGGTTTAATCAAATCATAGGAATATCATGGAACTTATAGAAAAGCATGAATTTAACCTAATAGCACTAAATCATGGTATAATTCAAGGAATGATAACATCAAAACATGGAGAATTGAATAACAACAATAATTTCATTGAAACATGGTATAAAATCATAGTTTATGGAGATTCATGGGTGAAATCACAATTTAAAATCAAATAACTTGAAAATATCAAAATTTTGTAATTTAAATAGGATACTTGGACTCCATGGGAGAAAGTAACCCATGGATGAACATCTAACATACCTGAGTTAATGAATTTGGAAGGTTTGATAGTGAGTTCTTGAAATTTGGCCTTGAATTTGAGAGCTAGGGTTTCTTGTTCTTGAAAAGGATATCTTTAATTTGAGAGAAATTGAGTAATGATGAGTATTTAGGTCAATTAGGGGTTAAATTTTGTGTTTAGGATGAGCTTAGGGATTAGAAAAAAGACCCAAATACCACTAAATAAATTTAAAAACGCAAGCTGGAAACTAAAGATCCCAATTTTTTGCCTTAGCGCGACACGCCACTATACCACCAAGCCACTGGAAAAGGGACAATTAAGAAATTGGATGATGGTGCAATGCGTAAGATCGCGGTCCTTCATTAAAATGTCATTTTGGCCACCTACGCGATGCACCATAATCATGGAGGTTCATGGAAATTGCCAAATGTAAAGTGCGTCCTTGGCATGACATGCCAACATTGCGGTGCTACACTGGAAATGGACAATTGTTGTTTAGACTAGCTCCACAATGCGCTAAGGATCAAAATTATGATGTTTAACAATTGAAACTTAAAATTTCCATAACTTCTTACCCAGTTATCGGATTTGGGCAAATTTTATATCATTGGAAAGCTAATTGAATTTCCTACGCAATGGAAAGCTATCAGCAAAAAATTAATGAGTATTTGAAAAATGTTATATACGAATACTCATGTATAAGGACTTAGTTTATGCTAGGGAAATATGGGGTATTACAAACACTCATCCCCATCCTACCAACTAATACTGGTCAGCTTACTATAGGACTTCACAACTTGTACCACACCATACAGCTTGTACCATGAGTCATGTAGGGTCCGAAAAATGGGATTCCAGGAAATTTTGAAGGGTCTCAACCCAAGATGCTTTAGGGTTCCACTGATAAATCTCCCACATACCTGAAGTAAAAGCTTTGGTGAAATCCTTGAAATTGATCTTGTTCTTGAGAAACCCTAATTTAGTCTTGAGGGAGAAGACAAACTCTTTTCTTTTGTGTAAGAGAAGTGATTTTGATGTTTTGAGGGATTAGGGTAATGTTTACCCTTTATAACTGACATTTTTGGGAGCTCAAACAATGTAGGTTTTGTCTAAAAAGGGGTAGAAATTACTAAAAAGCTCCCATTAAAATATGCAAAGATTTTGGGTCCCCAGCCATTGCCACTCACCCTATGACTCATGATGTCAGGGTACCCGTCATAGTCTGAGTCGTAAGATGGGGTTCTGGGACCTTGGGTCCTTACTGGTTGGACTACGACTGCCTCTTAATACTCGTCATGACTGACTACAAGTCATAAGGTGTAGTCGTAGTCTGACGATTGGATTTTGGTCAAACATTTTTATGAATACGACTGTCCTCCTAATAACTCATAAGGTTTAACTACGAGTCATAGGATGGACTCATAATCAAAGGACTAGGTTTCTTAGTGGACACTGGTGTGACTACGAGTCATTCCTTATGACTCGTAGTCACTGATTACAACTTGTAAGGTCTATTTGTTGTCAATGGAATATTTTCTTGATTACTTATTATTGTGATTATGACTGCTCGTAATGTCTGGCTATGGGTTGTTATGTGATTCATAACACTGGCAGTTCATAGATACTTAAAGAAAACTTGCATAACTTCTTTCCACAATTTTGGATTAAGATGAGAATTGAAGAATTGGAAAGCTAATTTAGTGGCTTGTCTTTTAAGGGGTCTAGAGCTTGGAAATTTTGGATATTATAGAGCACTATCAATGAGGTACTCCTCCATGGATTCACTCCAATTGAGAGACTAACTGCACACCCTTTTTTGGTGTAGCTTTGGGTGCTATAATACCTTTAAAGAGATTTGACAGTGACTGAATCACAATAACAAAACAATAAATGAGAATAAAATTGAGATTCCAATTCAGGGGCTACCTATACCCCAACCTATGGGACCAAAGCCTATGAACTTTCAGGTCTTCAGGTCTGATTCCTATGAGGCCAACCTATGACTTTTTGGTTTAACTTATGCATCATAGGTAGGGACTTAAGTCACTCTTAAGGGTTTTTCAACTTTTTCCCAAAATTCCCATTCAAATTAGATAATGATTTCTGATTTTTAGGCCAATTTCAATCATTATAACATGCATCAATTTGTTTTTCACATGTATTGCATGAAATTTCTGAGTAAATCAACTCCTACTCTACTTTTAAGATTATCGATAGGTTATTTTAATCAAAATATAGTTATAAATAAAACTTTAACCATGAAAAACCTTACCTTGAGTGAAGATTGTAAAAGATGAAGAAAGAGTGATTTAGCCCTAATTAGTAAGTGTTATACACAGAGGTATGTGGTAATGTAGAGTAGGGTTTGCCTTTTAAAATTTTATATAGTAGAGGAAGAGCTTGAATTTGAATGGGTGTTTATAGCTGAAGAAGTAATGGGTCAAAGGATCGGATTTAGGGTTATAATGGCATGGGTGACCCGACCTGGATCTGGTTATAATGGTCCAATGCATACAAACATTTAAAATTTGATCAAAGTTCAGAAGCTACCTTTGACCCTAGGTTATTCAGGAATGACATAGGAAAATGATCCTTCTCCATCTAGTCCATGAATGACATAGGAAAATGATCCTTCTCCATCCAAGTGTTCAGCTTCTGATAATCCAGGAAAACTGTCCATCTCATCACTGGTCTCATGAGAACTAACCTTTTCTTCTAATTAGGGACAACAGTGATCCCACCCCTATTCATCATACAATGAACCACCCTCACCCACTTGGTGTTAGTAATAGGATAAATAATAACTACATCAAGCCACTTAATAATCTCATTTTTCACCACCTCTTGCATAGGTAGATTCAGATGTTGATGCTCAATTCTAGGCACACATTCCAATTTAGTCCAAATCCTATAGGTGCAAATTCTAGAAGGATTTCAGACATGTCAGTAATATTTAAACCAACAGACTATTTAAACCTTTGTAATACCAAAATCAAGACCTCAACCTATGAATATAGAAAATATTCTATAATAATTGGCACAGTATTATTGTCCAATAAGAATACATAACGCTTATGAGAGGGGAAGGCCTTTAATTCCAAGATTGATAGTATCTCAATACATGGACGAGCTGGTGGGGTTGCTTTATTCTTCAAATGAAGATCCAACTTATTCGGTGCATACGTATAATAACCTTTACCAATTACTCACCATGTCATCATACTTATCGATACCATCACATCAAAATTCATGATCACTACCTCCAATGCCTCAGCACCAAGTCTCTCTTCCATGGGTGCAACCAATGAATCTTCATCAATAATTTCTATCACATAAACTACCTCATATCTTTTGACTGCCTTATTGAATGGCACGCATTAAAAGTGACCAATTCATCACTAAGACCAAATTTTATCTGTCCCATCTCCATGTCAACTAATTCCTTCCCGTGGCACGGAAGGGACTTTCCAAGTTGATAGGGATGTCAAAATCTACCTCACAATTAATAATCACTAAGTCAACTAGGAATATGAACAAAACTACTTTCACCAACACATCACACAATATATCAACCATCTTATTTACCATATGATTGAGCATCAATAGCCTTATAAAGGTTCGCTATTATACCTAAGTCCACACGCAAGTCTATCTTTTACACCAAGTTGTAACATGGCCTTAATAAAGACAAGTATCAATCCCATAAGGACCAGTGTTAAGAAACTATTAAATTCAAGTTCAATGATTAATATTATACTAGTGCAAACGTAATCACAAGTGTTTGAGACTTATAACTATACGTAAGCTAAAACAATATTGTTAAATAAATGTTCTTAAATAATCATTAGGGAGAAACCCAGGGTTAATGCACTACTAACAATCATACTACACTACATAACTTTATTTGTAAATATTTTTTGTTGGTTCACAGGGTTGATATTATGATTACGACCTTTCAAACATCTAATCAATTATCTAACTTAACCCCACAACTACATTGTTGACCATGGATGTAAGAATTAAGTCAAATGCATTCATATTATATCTCTTATTGGAACCAAATAGGGAACTTAAGTATATTACTATACTAAGTTCAAATCATAACATGATTCAATTGAGATTACGATCTTATTATACTCATGCCATGTTCAACTTTATTATTCATCCTTTAGAGATCACAATAAAGTTAAGCATGTATTCTAAGGGCCGTGAATCCTTAAAATAGTGGGAACAAGGATAAATAAACAACCAAATATGATAAATAAACAAAACCAATTAAATATAAAACACTAGTACTCATGTTCTTGGCCTTAACCTCATAAAAGGGTGTTTAGCCACTCATGGATATAACAAGAATCATAGTACAATAATCCATAAATCTAAGAATAAACTAAAGTAAAATAGTGAAAAACCCTATTCACAGCCTCCTTGATTGTGTGTTAAAGCCCTTAGGTCATCCAATATGTTTATAATGAAGTTCAAGTGTCATATTTATACTTAGACACAAGTAGTCGATTTTAATATAGGGGTGTGCCACGCCTTTATCGCATCTCCTAGGGTCTGTGGCAAGCCAATGTCGTGCCTAGCTACTGGAATGGACTTTTGAAAATGCATAAAATTGTGTTCCACACCTTTATCATGCCATTTAGGAAGCGGGGCATGCTAATGATCCCAAAAGTCCAGATTTTATCAATGTTTGTCCCATGCTTTAATCCTTCAAATCTAAGTTTTGATGTGTTGTTTTCTCTTGATTTGCATCTTTTAAGAAATCCATTTATGGTGTTGATGAATTCACCAAGAATCCTATTACATCAATCACCACATATTAGTGCTTAAAATACCTAAAATCCAAGATAATGAACTAGTAAAGGACATAACTCAAGATAATAGTACTAGTTTTGTCATTTGCACTTTAACTGCATGTTTTGACTCCAAAATCTTTATCAACAACATTTAAATATTAATTTTGCATAGCACTTAGATGATTATTCATGCAAGAACTAACTCCTTAAACACAAGAGAAATCCTAAAAACAAGGCTAATTAAGACCGAACAACAATACTAATGTGTATAAATCAACCTCAGATTACCAACCCACACTTAAAGCCTTGTTCATCCTCGAACAACTCTTTACTCTAACCATCATAATTAGAGAAGACTCCACACTCATACAATAAATAAGAAATTTAACCTAGTATTATGATGACTACACAGAACGCAAGTTTCAGACACCAACATGTCTTGTAAAATTGAGAACTCAAGAACACTACATCAAAGCATCCTAACCTAAAGAATTGACTCACTAAGTTGGCAAAATCATGCATATTATTCAACCAAAAAGATCTTATAATTCACCTAACTATCATTAAATTTGTTCTCGCACCATAAGAGAGTTACCTGTATTCACAGACATAGATGCAATTATCATAAGAACAGGTATAAGAATCAAATTAAGCTTACTCTCACAAAGAATTCACAAGTTACATAAGGTAAACCATAGGATTTACCTTAGTGTAGTACTCCACTAATTTTAGAATGTTAAAACTTAGGATCAAATAGATTGTAATACCCTACATTTTTGAGCTAGTCTTTAAACTATCGTTCCTACATGTATAATCTATAATTTAAATAATTTCCATGTGAATATAAGTTTCAGGATTTTTATTCTCATGTTTGATTTGCTTTTGAGGTAAAAATGTTCATAAGAACCAATTAGAACAATGTTGAGCTTAGAGCCTTTGATTTGTCCAAAGTTTGGTATTCGATTATATAAGGGACTACTTTAAATGTGTATAACTTTTCATATACATAGAATTTTATAGCTTAAGACGCACCAAGTTGTAGATAATTGAATTAGCTTTCCAACGATACAAATTTTTTCTAAATCCAATCTTCGAGCGAAAAGTTATGTCATTTTCTGTGTGAAGCAGTAAGCTGACGTAATAGCAACGCGATGCATCAGCCTACGCGTTATGGAACTATTTCACATGCTAATTTAGTTTTTAAAGGGTCTAGGGGCACTTTTGTCACTTCCCTCACCCAAATCTTCTTATAACACTTAATTTCAGTTCCCAAAAGCAATATACACTCAAATATTCATCTTTTCTCTCAAAGAAAAACCCTAGCCTCCTCAAGAATACCAAGAACTTCATCAATTTTTCTTCAAAAAAAGCAAGAACTCAAGTTTACTAATTCAATAATGCTTTCAAGATTGTGTTTCTCCTTCAAGATTAAAGCTTTAAAGTATGTGAGAGTTCATCCATGGGTCCTCTTTCACCCATGGAGCCCAAAAACTCTTTTCTTTTAATTAAAGAATGAATTTTCCATTACTATGGTATTTTGTATGTTCAAGAAAGATTGGATTTCATGTTTTCATGATGTTTTTAATTCAATTCAGCCCATGTATAATTCCATAAAAGATTTTAAATTCCACATGCTATGAATTTGAATTTCCCATGCTTTATTCAAGTAAATTCAATGATAGATCCTAAATTCATGATGCTTAGCAATATTCTCATATTTCAAATTCATGCCAACCACATGTCCTGATTAAGTCAATTTCAAGATGAATCCCCAAGCTATTAACTTTGTCATGTGACTCTATTGTTTCCTTATTTTAAAGACATTCTTACGTTCAACCTATGAAATTTACATATTTTGATGAAGCACTCATATCCTATTTCAAGTGAATTACATGTGAATTCCCCAATTCATGATCTTAGTTATGTAATCATGCTATGCTCCCAAGTTTATGATATCTTGATGTCCAAGTTCATGATCCCCATGTGTTTGGTGAATTTCCTATACTAAAGTGTAATCTCCACGTGCTTGATAAAATGCCCATGTGACTTAAATAGGGTAATCATGACATGTTACCATGTGTTCTCATTCATGTATAATTCCATAACCTCTTAAGTGTTTGATAAATTGTCTCAGAGAATGAATTTTGAACAATTGACTATGGCCATGATTTTTAAGATCATGCTATGCTTTATTTTCCATGTTATTGAATCTTGGGGGTATTCAATACCCAAAAATATAGTTGTTTACCTAGAGTTATAGTAGTTATAGAATAGTCTCAGCAATGTCACAATCAGTAGTACTCAGTTAGTACAAAACTCAATGTATTTTGTCAGACATCAGAACTCAGTGAACTCAGTCTAGTTCAGTCAGTGAACACGATTAGTCATAGTTTAGCCCATCCTAGTACAATTTAGAAATTAGTTTAATGTCTATTTAGTTGGGAGTAGGATTCAAAATTGAGTGAACCCAGGGATGAGGACTCGCCTTCCAGTAGAGGGTATGATACTTAGAAATATTTATTGTGTTCCAAAACTACAAAGCCAGTGTAGGTTGGGACATCAACTTTCCAGATTGAGGCTTGATGAGGTATTTTACCTGCCAGATTGAGGATACCACTATTCTCATTCAAAGCACCTGTAAGATTGAGGGTGATTCTTCAGTTTGTCTTTACCCGTGGTACGATACTAACACTTTTCCAACTAGGGTTACAGGTTAGATCCTAATCAGTTTAGAGAGGAGCACGTTGGTTAGATAATTACCTTCCACAGTTTCAGTTTCAGTTTTAGTCTCAGTATATAACTCAGTTTAGTTCTACAGAATTAGGACTGTTAAGAACAATCACCTAAGTATTAGTAACATAGTTATCAGTAATTGCAACTATCAGTTACTCAGTTATCAGAACTCAGCATTCAGTTCCAGTATGAGTTTTAATTTTAGTCTAAGTTACAGCCTCAGTCACAATCTTAGTTATAGTCTAAGTTATAGTCCTACTTATAGTCTCAGTTACAGTCTTAGTTACCATCTTAGTTACAGTCTTAGTTATAGTCTCATTCATAGTCTCAATCGAGTAATTAGATCAGTAACTGAGTTTAATTTTAGGTTTGCTTGACCATAAAATATAATTATCAGTTTTTCCATTATCAGTATTTTAGTACCTCAGTTTATAGACTATTTAAGAATCTATATTATATGATTGGTCTTGCATTATCAAATAATATAGTTTTCACAAATTCATGTTCAATTATATCATGTTACTCAGTCAGTCCTTACCTTTTATGCATAATACTCTACAGTTTCAGTTTAGTGATTCAATCTAAGTATAGTTCAGTCTTACATGCCTAGTATTCAGCTATCAGTCATTTATTCAATCAGATAAGTTAGTATGTTTATGTATTAATGCTCCATGTAATTGTATATTCTGATCCTCAATTTATGTCAGTCTTCATTACGTAGTTTCTGAATCGGTATTCAAGCAGTATCCATGATTTATTGTATTCCAGCTTTAGTTATACTTATATCATCAAAGTAAATTTACAGAACGTAAGTGTAGAGATTCACCATCTTATCAGAGAATGTTGTCACTCATGCTTTAAGATATTTTAGCTTTCAGTTTATTCCAGCCTATTGGTGAGTCTGCTTATACTTAGAATGTATGTTTTATGATTACGTATGAAATCAATTTTACTTATTGAATTCACCCTGCATACTCAGTACATTTTAAAAGTACTGATCTTCATATATATCTATGTGGCAACATTATTTCATAATGTAGGTACCATTTGTAACCCGCACATCACGATCAGAAAGTTGCAGATTCCAGCCTACAGGTGATGAGTTCTCCTACTTTGGGAACTCTAGATTGTTTTAGTTCATGTTCAGTTCATTTAATTTCATGTGTATTTATTAATGGTAGTTGGAGGCATGTCCCAACTATCTATAGTCAGTACAGTAGAGGCTTCATAGATGCCAGTCAAAGTTAGTCATGTAATTTCAGCTTCATCCTTCAGATTTATCAGAATTTAAAGCTTTATCAGTATTGTATCTATTTTAGATTTTTCAGTATGATTATGTTTCCATACAGTAGCACAACCATGTATTATTTTATAATTAAGTTTCTTAATAGTATGCCCATTCATAGGTTAACTTGGGATCACTTGTGGTTCCAAGCACCGTGTGATGACTAAGGGGCAGTCTCGGGTTGTTACATAGATCTTTGAGGGTTGTAATGTAGGCTAAAGGGAAATTAAGAACTATTTTGTCCAGTAATAGTGACTATCTTCCCTAAGCACTTTAATACATCACATGAATATTATGATCTCTCTATTAACAGCCAATTTCCACCTCATTCATCTACACTCTTCTCTTATTTTGCCCCATCTTTGTAAGCTCATTCAGAAATACTATAGAAGAGATTTTTTCCTATCATACATGATTAGATTTAAGCACATTATTTTCTCTCCCGACCATAACACATCAATTATTTTTAAACACCATTAGCTATATACTATGTGGTTTTATTTTTCACCTCTTTTTTCTTAAATTTCAAACTCCTTAACCAACTTAGTTTTACTTAGATTTTCTTCAAATTGAGGTCAAACAAAAGAAAGGGAATATGCTTCATATGAGGCTGCCAAATAAAATAGGCTAAAGTCTCAGTGGGGCTAACTAAGATTATGCTCAAGGGTAGATCAAAGAAAGTATGAAACCTGGCTATCAAAGAAATACCTATATCATCTCCTAAACCCACACTCTTTATTTCACTTTTAACATAAAAGTTTTAGACATAAAATGCAACAAGAAATATACGAAAACCTCACACACACAAGGCGCATGCTCTACTTAACTAGGATTATCATAGATTCTCAACCAAGCAATACTTTGAATTCAACATTGCACTAACAACGTTTAAGAGTCATAATCATGAGCCTAAGAGTTTCAAAATTCATAATTCACCATAACACATGCTTTTACATTCAAAACAACTTGCATTATGCAATCATACATAGCACCAACAAGAACATCTCACTTACCTAATGCAAAAAGATTTACATTTAATCCTAAAAACAAAAGAGATATTCGGTTAAAGGGGAACCCTTATGGAAAAGAACCTAAAAGAACAACCATGGGGTGGGTGAAGTATCCACCTACTAAGTTGACCCAAATTAACTAAAAACTAAAAAGAAAAATATTTTGTAATTTTTAAAAATTTTCAAATTTAACCCAAAAAACTAAGAAAATAACTAAAATTAAAGCCCAACATAATTAGTTCACTTGAAACCATGCAAATTTTCCCACCCCATACTTAAAAACGTACTTTGTCCCTAAAGTAAACTTAAAAATAGAGATGGAAATACTCCCTGAGGCCTCTAGGCCTAGCTAGTAGCATATTTTAACATCAAGAGTGTCCAGAGACCCCATACTTAGTCTTTACCATGCTCCTTATATAGGTCTCTGGTACTCAGACTTTCCATCAACCTATGACTCAACAAAAACAAACAGCAAAGAGAAGTAAGAATATCTTTACTTCTTAACTATAACCCTCATCACTACAGCTCAACCATATTCCTTCACACCCTTCTTCCTAGTTAGAGGCCATCTTTTTATTTTTTTTGTCTTCTTAAGTATGAACTCTTAAGGTCAACTATTTTCTCAACACTATAATTTTTAGGCTCATGATCATCATCACTTCAGGCTTACATGTTAGCTGGAAAACTCAATAAGATAACCAACAGAGGTCTTTGGGGGTTTGAACTCCACCATTCTATATTTATACACTTCCATCACTGTTATCATTCACAAATTGTTGTAGTGGAATGGTGTGTTAAGAGGTTTATAAACTTTGAAAACCACCTTCTCATAATCCAATCTCATCTCGAGTGTGCGTTCTCTTACATCTATCAATTCTCCTCCCGTAGCTAAGAATGGTTGTCCCAAAATAATTGGCACCCTGTCATCTACATCATAATCCAAAATAATAAAATCAGCAAGGATAATTAACTTACCAACCTTGATGAATACGTTCTCAATGATTTCTTTTGGATGAACTTTGGTTTGGTCTATCATCTGGAGTACCATAGATATTGGTCCCGACTTTCCCAAACTTAAATTTTTTAACATTTATAAGGGCATCAAAATAATACTAGACCCCAAATCATTTAAAGTATGGACCAAATTGCTTTCACCAATTTGTATGATAAGGGTGAAACACCCTTGGTCCTCAAGATCCCTAGGCATTATTCTCATCACCATAGAGCTGCACTCTTTAGCAAGTGTCACAGTCTCAACATCCTATAGTTTGATCTTATTAGTCACCATATCCTTCTAGTACTTGGAGTATTTGGGCACACCCCACAAAACGTCTTAAGAAGTAAGGTTAATATAAAGCTCTCTAAATGTGTAAAAGAACTTCTTGAAGTATACATCCTCCCTATCTTTCTTGATCCTTTATAGGAAAGGTGGTGGTGGAATCTCACTCCCTTATACAACAACTTTAGTTTTTGGGTAATCATACTTCCCCGACTTATCAACATCTTTAGTTGTAACTTATTGTAGAACCAACTCTGCCTGTACCTTTGGATTTGTCTTTAAAGGTTTGTCATTAAAATCCTTACCACTCCTTAAGGTGATTTCATAACTTATTTCAAATTTTCTGTGGTATCACTTGGCAAAGCACCTTGGGGCCTGGTATTTTGTGCCTTAGCCAGTTTCATCAAGTGTTGCTCTAACTGCTTCTGAGTTACTTGCTGGTTTTTAATTTTAGTAGCCGCCAATATCTTGTTTATAGTTTTCTCAATGTTACTGTCCTATGCATTGTGTTACTGCTGAAACTGATGATGTTGATTATTTCCCCAAGTATAATTGGGTTAAGTTTGCCACTTTTGTTTGTAGGAAGTACCATAATTTGACTTTTGTTCATTGACTACAAAGTTTATAGATTCGAGTTTGGCTCCACACAACTCTACAGAGTGACCACTGTTGCTATAAATGTCACACCATGATGGAGTCTACTGAACTACATTCACCTGAGCAAGAGATTGATTCACACCCAACCTAGTAAACTATGTTATCATCTGATTTTAGAGAGCAGATAGTTGAGCGGCTAAGGCTGTGACACTATCAACTTCTATCATCCTTGCAGGATTTTTCATTGCACCTCTAGATACACCACCATGGCAGTTAGGGTTACCTTGTGAAATTTGGTTCAATAAGGTATACAACTCATCTAAAGTTTTTTCTATTTCCTGACCACTTGCCGCTAAATGTAGTAAAATTTTTGTACTCTGGTTAAGTGATTCAACAAAGGTGTCAGCTAATACCTCATTGGACTGATGATTCTATGAACAGTTTCGATGAAGAAACTTGAACCTCTCCCAAGCAAGATAAAGGTTCTCATTTGGCTTCTGCTTAAAGATAAAAATCTCACTGAAAATTATCATAGTCTTTCTAGATGGAAAGAAATAAATAAGGAATTTCTAGGCCAAGTCATCCCATATATTGATGGAAGCTATCAGCTCAGCATTTAACCAGTTCTTTGCTTCCCCCAAAAGTGAGAAGGGAAAGAGTATCAACCTCACATAATTAGTGGACACTATGATTGGGATGAAAGTGTCACTAATTACCAAGAAATTTTGTAAGTGAACCTACAAATCTTCATGTGAGAGACTAGTGAACTGACAATTGCTGTGAAAAAGATGCACCATGTTTTGATGTAGTTCAAATCTACCTCCAGTATCCGGTTTTAAATATTGGTAGTAACATTGGTCAGAAGTGGGATTGCCACTTAACAAACTGTCTTGTGGGCTGGTGGATCCTTATCCGTAGGTGCAGGAATATCTTCCTCTTTATGAATTTCTGCAATTCTATAGAGAAGTTCTTCTTTTATCCTTCTTTGGTGTAAGCGCTGCTCGAGCTCAGGGTTTGGTTCAACCAAAAACCTATCCTAGACCAGCTTACTAGTCTGCTTAACCTATGCCTGAAAATTCAGAAGCGAAGATCAAGTGAATTGAACTAAAGAAATCAAAATGTTAAACTAAAGAAATCAAAAATGTCAACCTCACATAATTAGTCGACACTTTGATTAAGATGAAAGTGTCACTAATTTCCAAGAAATTTTGTAAGTGAACCTACAAATCTTCACGTGAGAGACCGGTGAACTGACCACTACTGTGAAAAAGATGAACCATGTTTTGATATAGTTCGAATCTACCTTCAAAATCCGGTCTCAAATAGTGGAGGTAACATTGGTCACAAGTAGGATTGCCACTTTGCAAACTATCCCGCGTGCTGGTTAATCCTTATTCAAGGGTACAGGAATATCTTCCTCTTTATGAATTTGTGAATTTTATAGAAAAGTTTTGCTTCTCTCCTTCTTTGGTGTAAGCGTTGCTCGAGCTCGGGGTTTGGTTTAACCAAAAACCTATCCTAGACCAGCTTACTAGTCTACTTAACCTATGCCTAAAAATTCATAAGCCAAGATCAAGTGAATTGAACGAAGGAAATCAAAATGTAAAACTAAAACCCAAGCAGTTGCCAATTTACAAGTCCCTGACAACGGCGTCAAAAGCTTGTCAAGTGTGCAGGGTCCATCAACTAGTAAAATGTCCTTAATAAAGCCAAGTATCAATCTCACAGAGACTAGTGTTAAGAAACTATTAAATTCTTGTTCAATAATTAATTAAGCCAGTACAAATGTAACCACATCAGTTTGAGAGTTATAACTAGACATAAACTAAAATAACATTGTAAAGTAAAGGTAATTGGAAAATCAATAGGGAGAAATCTAGGGTTAAGGCACTATGAAAAATCATACTACACTATGTAATTTTTTTGGTAAGGTCAATTATCTTGGTTATTGGTTCATAGGGTTGATATTATGATTATGCCCTCCCGAACCTCTAATCAATTATCTAACTTAGCCTCATAACCACAACATCGAGTGGGGATGTGAGAGATAAGTCAAATTCATTCATATTCTATCACATAATTAAACAAAATAGGGAACTTAAGTGTAAATCATTACATGATTCAATTGAGATTACGATCCTATTCACTCATCCGACGTTCTACTCTATTATTCATCCATCTAGGATCACAATAGAGTTAAGCATGTATTTTAAAGGTTTTGAATCCATAAAATAGTGATAACAAGGATAAATAAACAACCAAATATGATAAATAACCGAAACCAATTTAATACAAAACACTTGTACTCAAGTTCTTAGTCTTAACCCCAAAAAAAGGGCGTTTAGCCACTCCTGGATGTACAAGAATCATAGTACCATAATACCTATATAAATCCATGAATAAACTAAAGTATAAGATTAATAAACCCTATTTTCATACACCTTTATCATGCATTAAAGTCCTAAGGTCGTCCAAGATGTTTAAAATGAATTTCAAGTGTCCTATTTATACTTTGACACAAGCTGCCGATTTAACATAAGGGCGTGCCATGCCCTTATCACGTTTCCTAGGGCCCGTGGAAAACCAATATCATGCCTAGATACTGGAATGACCTTTTTAAAATGCTTCCAAGGGTGTTACACTACCTTATCATGCCATCTAGGCAGCGTGACAAGCCAATGATCCCAAAACAACCAAATTTTGTCAATGTTTGTCCAATGTTTTTATCCTTCATGTTTAAGCTTTAAGGTTTTGTTTTCTCTTGATTTACAGCTTTTTCAACATCTATTTATCCTCTTTATAGACTTACCAAGAACTCTATAACATCAAACACCACATATTAGAGCTTAAAACAACACAAAACCCAAGACGATGAACCAGTAAAGGACATAGCTCAAGCTAAGAGTTCTAGTATTTTCATTTGCACTTTAACTTTATGTTTTGACTCCAAACACTTATGATCACACCATCAACATTGTGTTTAAATAACATAACACTTATATGTTTATTTATACAAGAACTAACTACTTAAACACAAGAGAAATCCTCAAAATATAGCCAATTAAGCCCCAATAACAACAATAATGTTTATAAATCCACCTCAAATCATCGAATTAGGTGACGCTAACCACAACTTCTTGTATAAAAATAGAGGAAAAAAATTTATACTAGCTCCGAAATCACATAATAATAACCTAATTGTGCAGGACATAGTGAATAATTCAGGATCCTTCTTCTTCTCAACCAAAGATCGCGAGTAAGTTGCACTAAAATGGTGCATATTATCAACAAGATCAAAACTCATCATCCAAAGCTTAGTAACTAAATCCTACAAGAATTTTGCATAACCATGCATCTTATCCGAAGCTTCTATAAGAGCGATATTCACTGATAATTTCTTCAACATCAACATGAACTCTTAATACTTCCCATCTTTTTCTTTCATCTTCAACCTTTGATAAAAGGTAGAGTAGGTTGTGGAATAGGCTTCTATACTTATGCGACCTCCTTATTCTTTCCTTTATAATTATTATCTCTTTTCTCTACACTCATTAATTTCTGTAATGTCTCACCATTAGTCACCAACTTCTCAATTTTAGCGTCACGTGTATCATCAACATCCAAAGTGTTCCTCACCTCATCAACCACAGGCATAGGTTTATTAATAGTAGACTTACCACTATAAGTGGTTTTATCTAGGAAGTGACTATTGTTCTTTATATTCTAAAAGGTATTTCTAGGAAGAGTGCCCCATTGATGTTGATTTAATGTAGTCGACAACTACCTAAACTACTGCTCAAACTGCTTAATTGTGGTGGCATGCAATTGTACTTGTTGGCTCAACGCTAATATATCTACTGTAATCTCTTTAAGGTGACTCTCTTGGCTCTCTAAAACCTTTTAGAAATTAATGATGTCATTCTCAAACGTCTAGACTCAGCATCATGGTTCCTCAGTGGAACATAAATACCACTCTTTTCCTTGTAATAATTTGTTCCTGTCCATTCACCATCATACTTTCTGCTTCAGTCCCTATGCTTGTATCTAAATTAATTTTGATGTTTATTCCCTTGTGTAACACCCCAGATTCTGAACCTCGGACACTGCACGGTGCTTATAATCTCAAAGGACCATAAGCTAACCCTTTTTTGGTACCTTCTACAATAACTAAATAATATACTGTAAATGTAGAAAACTGGCGAAAAACTTTCCATAAGGTTCAAACTTAAATACAACTACAAAAAATAAATCAATACCAAAACTAAAACAACTGTCTGAACTTCTAATCTAAAAGCCTGTAAAATATCTAAACTTGGAGTTGATGGGACAATCCCCAACTAACTGGATCTACTAAAATACTGAATCTAATGCAATACTGAAATAAGGAACATCCTCAAATAATGAGGACTCACTGCTAAGTCTACTGCTATTGGATAAGTCTAAACTGCTAAGGATACTCTGGAGCTCGTGCTTCTAAACCTATTGTATAAGATACCATGTGCTAGAGAAAAATATATGTTAGTACATAAGAATGTACCGGTATGTTAGATGAGGTAAGGCTAAATGCAAGGGTTCGCATGAGTGAACAATACTGACTGAATACACGAGTATGTTAAATGAGGATACATGCATGAATGCATAAACTATAACTTACTGAGTATACTAATACTGAGATACTGAATAACAGGGTCTACTGATAATTGATATCTGAGGTTACTGATACTGCTTGATTTTATCTGAGATTAGGCCTATCTTGTAGGTAACCTCTGAATATATTTATATTGATACTAATTGACTTTATCTAAGATCAACCCTATCTAGCGGGTGATTTTTGAATATACAAATAGTGAATATGATTGACTAAATATGAGATCAAGCCTATCTAAGGGGTGATTTCTTAATCTTTGGAGCTATCTAAGTTCTTTACTGAGCTGAGTGATTGTTTCTCATAGTCCTGATTTTTGTAATACTGATCTGAGTTCTATTACTAAGTCTAAATCTAAAACTAAGATTATGGAAGGTTCTCATCTAACTGACATACCCTGAATCTGAACTAGTAGGGTCCAACCTATAACCTCAGCTAGAAGTCTGTCAGTATCATGCCACGGGTAAAGACACTTCTATGGTCAAGCCTGTCTAATGGGTGACCCTAAATAGAAAGTCAAGCCTAATCTAACGGGTGACTCCTGAGAGCTAGCCAGGCCTTAGTCTAATGGGTGACTCCTTATGTTGTGATAACTATGCAATTCTGGAGTATAAGGACAACTACTAATGACTCTGCCTAACTAACGGGAAAGCCGTCATCCCTGCCATCGCTCGGTGCTGAATCCTACTCCCAACTGAATAGATTCTTAACTGATTCTTAGACTGTATTGGACTGAACTAAATTGGTTGCTGATCGTACTAATTAAATGAATGAGACTGAGTTTGCTGAGTTCCTTTGACTGCCAGAATACTGTTGAATTCTATTAATTGATTGAATGCTATTACGTTCTAAATTGAATATTTGAATATTACTGAGGTCTGAATTGAATACTGAACTAGACTTGGAATGATACTGAGCTTACTAAATTTTCCTAAGTCATGTAACTGACTGAGTTCTATTGATCGTAACATGACTGAGAGTACTATAACTGACATTGGCTCAAGGCACACAACTAAATTGTTGGGTATTAAATACCCCAAGGATTCAATAGCATAAATAATACAAGACATGACAACTCTTAAATAATAAAACAATGGACTATCATTCACAATACAATCAACGAAGCATCTTTTCAAGAACTTGGAAATGGGCATTTTGAGTTTTTGGTTATGTCGTTTGGCTTAACCAATTCCCCCGCGTCATTCATGGATTTGATGAATAGGGTCTTCCATCAGTTTCTAGATTTTTTCGTCATTGTCTTCATTAATGAAATAATGGTGTACTCTAAGAGCAAGGTTGATGATGCCAATCACCTCTGTCTTATGTTGGAGACTTTCAAAGATAGCAAATGTATGCGTGTTCTCTAAATGTAAATTTTGGTTGAATGTTGTAACTTTTCTAGGTCATGTTGTGTCTATTAAGTGGATTATGATGGATCCTTAGAAAGTGGTTGCGGTAAAGAAGTTTCCTAGAACCATGACTCCAATAGATACTCGAAGCTTCTTTGGTTAACTGGGTATTATAGAAGGTTCGTGAAGAGTTTTTCTATTGCTGCTCTATTGAAACAATTGACTTAAAAGAAGGTAAAGTTCTTGTGGCCTGATGCGTATGAGGGAGTTTTAATAAACTTAAGTATAAGTTGACTTTGGGTCCAGTATTGACCCTACCTAAGGCTACAAAAGGTTTTATTACCTATTATGATGTGTCTCGGGTTGGATTGGGTCGTGTGTTGATGAAGCATGGTAAGATGTTGCTTATGTCTCTAGACAGTTAAAGGTTCATGAGAAGAACTATCAGACTCATGACTTGGAATTGTTAGCTATGGTATTCATGTTGAAAATTTGGCATCACTATCTTTATTGGGTCCACGTTGATATCTTTTTTTATCATAAGACCCTACAGTACGTTGATGTTTCGGCTTTTAACGGAACATTTTACATCATTTACTCAGGAAAATTGTGAGCTTTCAAGCAACTAAAGTTGTATTTAATACTGGATTTGAGTGATTTCTGGTTGAGGAGTCAACTAAAGGAGAAAACTCAGGAAAACAACAAAAAAACGTCAATGACGGTCGAAATAGCGAACCGTCAGTCATGTGACGGACCGTCAGGCAGACTGTCAAAGATAAATAGGTGGTTCCATCTGGAAGACCCATATAATGGCCCAAGTGGTGGACTTTCAAGCTTACGGTGTAATTCCAACTTGGCTATCAAACTTAAAAAGAATGCAATATTTTTAGAAGCCAAAGCGACGGGCCGTGCGACAGATCGTTGAACCATTGACGATCCACCAAGGTAGCCGTTAGACTTAATCAGAATGCAAGATATCAGAAGCCCGAGTGATGGACCATGCGATGGACCGTAAAACCATCGACAGTCCATCCAGGTAGCCATCAGGCTTAAGCAAAACATGACATCCCGTGGCACTCAGCGACGGTCCATGTGATGGACCGTCACACTTTTGATGGACCATTAGTTTGACTGTTAATCTGGACGTGGAATTTTCTTAAACTTGGGAGCATATTAATACCTAGGTAGGTTTTTATTGAGCTTATTCTAAATCTTGGAGATTGTTTTATCAAAGTTTTTCATCTTTGAAGCACTTTCTAACCTTTAATTCAGTGAATCAAATTACATTTGTGGATTTAATCATTCCATTGCTATTGAAGATTCAATAATTAATTCTTGTAACCTTTGTAAGTAAACTTTGAAATTTTTTATGAATAATACAAGTATTTTCTCTCTTTCTTCTATATAGATGAGTGGCTAAGCTCCCATAACTAGGGTTATAGGATCCTTGATGTAAGCAGTTGATATGGATTATGATTCCATTTGAGTTTCCGTAGGTAATTGATATTGCGTAAATCCTTCTTCACTTTACTTACTTCTCTTGGTTGCAAATTTGAAAAGTGAACCCAAGAACAATCACTTGTTCGAACAAAAAAGTATTTGTTCAGAAAAGATAGGGTTTACATGAAACCTAGAGACATAAATCTTTAGATTAATGTATAATGCCTTAACAAGGATTAACCTGCATGAGAAAAATGGTTTAATAATCAATATATTCTTTAAGTTGAGAGAGTTACAAGTTAAACTATCGATTAAGGTTGAGAAACTAATGGGTAAGCACTAGAATTCAGCTGCTTTTGCAATTGAAGTTATTGAGTGGAACTCAATAAGTGATTCACAACCCTAACTGTTTATACATCTTGTTAACCATAACTCTAGTTTGTTTAATATCATTGAATTATTACTAGTAAAAAGAATCATTATTTGGAACAACTCTGTTACAATTACTTACAACACAATTTATAAATCAAAACCCCTCTTATCCAGGATCCTTTGATCAATAGTCTAATAACAATCATAATACTTAGTGAACACAGTATTCCCTGTGGGATTCAACACCCAACCTAGTTGGGTTCTATATTTGATAGTGACCACTTACTCTCTCATTAGAGAGGTGTAATTTAGTTGTATCAAATTTTGGTACCGTTGCCAGGGAATACGGTTGTTCATTAAGTTTGTCTTTGTTAATTGACCTTTGGTCAACTTTCCTAAATTTTACATTTATTTGTTAATTTTGTTCTGTGCAGGGTAGTTATTGAGTATGCTAAGTACATAGAGATTAGGTGCACCGTTATTACCAATACATTCGAAATCACAGTTAATTGGCAGAATGGCAAACCCCCAAGATGCTGAAAGACTAGCCGCTCTGGCTAGAGCTTAACTAAATTAGCAAAATGACAACCAGTAGGCACATCATCCTAATCCTGATGATGATGATTTGGGGGATGATGATTTGTTAGATCCTGTTAACCCAAGTCGTGCAGAGAATGTGGTTGCACTTGTGAATCAGAATGTAAACTAGAATCATCTCTTTAGGGAGAGGCAAGATCGACAATAGATATAGTTTAATCTAAATGACGAAGAAGATGGAAAGGAAGGAGAAGGTGCAACTGGATCTATCATTAATCTACCTCTAGCACCTGGAGATAATTTAACATTACCAGTATGATGATTTAACTCCTTCATCTTAAGGGGTTGTTTGGTAGTCTTCTTGGAGATGATCCAAACATGCATTTGATAAACTTTGTCACTATTTACAAGTCTTTTGATAACCTAGGAGTAGGTCAGAATGCTATCCACCTACATTTATTTCCATTGTCTCTATCTGGGGAGTTGACACTGTGGTTCAATGGGCTGACTCCTGACTCTATCACCAACTAGAGGTAGTTGAAAGAGGCTTTCCTAGAAAGGTTCTTTCTACCTTCCAAGAGGGTACAGTTGAGGGATGAAAACAGTAACTTCCGATAGCTTCCCACTGAAGCTCTTCATGAGACCTGGGAAAGGTTTAAAAAGAAGTTGATGCAATGCCTAAACCATAACATGATAAATATCTATTTGATGGAGACTCTTTATCAGGCTTTGAACTCTATTATGAAGCCAGTTGTAGATAATGCTACAGAAGGGTCGTTTGTTGACCTTACTTTTCGAGAGGCTTTGGAGATACTGGATCGGATGACCAAATAGAGTAGAGATTGGCATACCAAGGATTCAGTGGTAACAAGCCCTACTGTGATAGTAGTATGATAGCAAAGCAATACAAGAAGGAGGAAGAACATGACCAGGAAATGGCATACTTAAAGACATGGATAGATTTCCTGACTAAGCATCTATTGTCTGGAAAAATAGAGAAGGTGAAAGTTGTTACATCCCAGGCTAATTTTAATTCAAAAAAAGAGGCAACCTATCTAAATAATCAGGGGGTTTTGACGCAATAGCTAAGAAAATCAAGGTCAGAACTATTATGAAAAGGCTAGTTACAAGGATAGAGATCAAGGGAACTAGAAGAGTAAGAATAATAGGAGTGGATTATATGTATCTCCTAGAAGCAGAGATAATGTTTCAACTAGCTTAGGCAAGATTTCCATGGAGGACATGATGGAGAAATTATTAAAAAGAGTTGAGACTACAAACTCTGGGGTGACTACTACGAAGAGTGATTTTTCTTCCATGAGTTAGCTAGTAAACTCACACTCTACTTCTATCAAATAGTTTGAGCAGCAAATGAGCCAACTCTCTACAGTATTAAATGAGAGAAAGAGCAGAACTTTGCCAAGTGATATAGTTCAGAATCCTTAATATTATGGCTCGTGCATAAAAATTACCATGCGGAGTGGTAGGGTAGTATCAGGCCCTTTTCTGGGAAAAATCATTATTGAAGAGGTGATTAAAGAAAATGTCGAGCTTGAAAAAAGTATTCCAGTGGCATCTGAGAAACTGGATGAGGTTATTAATGATACACCATCCAATCATCAGCAGGTTAATAAGTTAGAGAAGAGCAAGGGAAAGGAGGCTGAATTGGTGGTAACCACTCTCCCAAAACCACCTCTTCCATTTCCCCATCGGTTGAAGAAGAAGGCCGATGACATAATTTTTGGAAAATTTATGGCGATGCTTAAACAATAGACTATCAATTTACCATTGGTGAAAGCATTGGAATAAATGCCCGGGTATGCAAAGTTCATAAATGACCTTGTCACTAAGATGCAGATGGTTAGCTATGAGCCGATGGAGAATCTCCAACATCGTGGTGCTATCTCTATAAGGTATCTGATGCAGAAGAAGGCAGACCTGGGAGCATTTACCATCTCGTGCATAATTGGGCCTCTTGATTTCACAAAAGCTCTATGTGATTCGGGAGCCAGTATAAACTTGATGCCGCTTACATAAGAGATTGGGTTTGGGGGATTCAACTCCTTCAAATATTAGATTAGTTATGGCGGATAGATCTGTGAAGCGACTCATGGAGATTCTATATGATGTATTAGTAAAGGTGGTCAGCTTTATATTTCTGACTGATTTTATCATTCTCGGTTATAAGGTGGATTTTGAGGTGCCCATAATCTTGGGTAGACCTTTCCTCGTAGCTAGGAGTGTACTTATTAATTTGCGGGCAAATATGCTACTATTCAGGTTGAATGATAAATTAGTTTGATTAGATGTATGCCGGTCCATGAAACGGCATAAAGATATGAATGTATTTTATATTGTGGATGTTTATTATGAAGAAGAGAAAGAAGTGCCCATAGAAGAAAAATTTGTTGTGGAGACTTTAGTTTCTGTATTGATGAATTTTGATCATGATGGTATTGAAGATTATGAGGAGATGGTGTGTTCCTTAACAGGAATGAAGTTTTATTCATATGCACCCAAGAAGTTAGATTTGGACTTGAAAAATCATTCAAGTCCACCTACTAAACCTTCTATAGAAGAGCCACCTACCTTGGAGTTGAAGGAGTTGCCTGGTCATTTAAGGTATATGTTCCTTGGTAGTGGGAATACACTACCTATGATTATTGCTACTGATCTGGGTGAGCAACAGGTGGAAGCTCTCATCTCTATTCTTAAGAGATATACCTATTAGTTGAACAATTACAGACATCATTGGTATCCCTTCATGTATATGTACACATAAGATTCAGCTAAAAGAGGATTGTATTTCGACTATTGAGAATCAGTGCTATCTAAACCCGCCTATGCAAAAAGTGGTAAAGAAAGAAATCACCAAGTGGCTAGACGCAAAAGTAGTATATCCTATTTCGGACAGTAAGTGGGTGAGTCCTGTTTAGTGCGTGCCCAAGAAAGGGGCATGAAAGTTGTGGCTAACAAGAAGAATGAGTTGATCCCACTCAAGCATTTTACTGGGTAGAGGGAGTATGGATTACAGAAAACTCAACTCATGGACATTGAAGGACCACTTCCCAATGCCTTTTATGGATCAAATGCGTGATCAGTTGGCGGGAAGAGGTTGGTATTATTTCTTGGATGGTTATTCTAGTTACAATCATATTTCTATAGCCCTGGAGAATTAGGCAAAAATGACATTCACGTGCCCATATGGTACATTTTCTCTTAAGCGGATGCCTTTTGGTTTGTGTAATGCACCAGCCACTTGTCAGCAATGCATGATATTGATATTTTCTGATATGGTTGAAGACACCTTGGAGGTGTTTATGGATGATTTCTTGATTGTCAGTGATTCTTTTGAGCTCTACTTACTGAATCTTAGTTGGGCATTACAGCGGTGTGAAGAGTTCAACCTTGTCCTTAACTGGGAAAAGTGTCACTTCATGGTGAAGGAAGGCATTGTTCTCAGTCACAAAATTTCAGCTAAATTTATTGAGGTAGATAAGGCAAAGGTTGAAGTGATTGAGAAACTACCTCTCACTATCTCAATCAAATGGGTACATAGCTTTCTTGGTCATGCAGGGTTCTACCATAGATTTATAAAGGATTTCACAAAGATTGCAAACCCACTTTGCAAACTTTTGGAGAAGAAGGCTAAGTTTGCTTTTGATGATGAATGTCGTAAGGCTTTTGAATACCTTAAGTTGAAACTAGTGGAGGCTGCAATTATTGTTGCTCCTGATTAGACGCAGCCATTCGAGATTATGTATGATGCCGGTAGAGTGAAGCTTAGAACTGTTCTGGTCCAAAAGAGAGTAAAGTTGTTCCATCCGATATATTAAGGAAACAAGGCCCTAAATG
The DNA here is from genome assembly GCF_002878395.1 of Capsicum annuum. Classification (NCBI taxonomy): domain Eukaryota; kingdom Viridiplantae; phylum Streptophyta; class Magnoliopsida; order Solanales; family Solanaceae; genus Capsicum; species Capsicum annuum. The sequence continues at coordinate 63,635,445 of NC_061118.1, read as the reverse complement.
GGGCTCAAAAGAATTATACTGTGACTGAGCAAAAACTTCTAGTAGTTATGCATGCTTTTGAGAAGTTCCAGGCTTATTTGTAAGGTACCAAGGTGGTGGTCCATACTGACCACGCAGCCTTGAGATATTTGATGGCGAAAAAAAATGCAAAACCAAGGTTAATTAGATGTGTGTTGTTGCTTCAAGAATTTGACTTTAAAGTCAAAGATAGGAAGGGTTGCAAAAACGAAGTTCCAAATCATCTGTTGAGTCTGGAAAGTGAACAAGCAGTTAGAGATGAAATTGAGATCAATGATGAATTTCCAGATGAAGAAATCTTGGTTGCTATTATTGAAAAAATACATTGGTACGTTGAATTTGCAAACTATGTGGTAAGTAAGGTGATTCCAAAAAATCTTTCTTTTCATCAAAGAAAGAAATTTCTTTATGATGTGACACATTATTTCTAGAATGATTCGTATCTGTTTCAGTGATACGCTAACAATATCATGAGTATATCTGTTCCAGTAGTAGAGATGTTGAGTATATTAGAAGCATGTCATGCTTCCCTGACTCGAGGTCATCATGGTAGTGACCGTACTGCTAGAAAGGTGCTATAAAGTGACTACTATTGGCCAACTTTATTCAAAGATGCTTATGAGTTTGTGAGAAGATGTGACCAATGTCAGTTGAGATTAGGGCAGCTGAACAAGATGGATGAGTTTCGTCTCGGGGCATATGAAAGAGCTGATCTCTACAAGGAGAAGATGAAGAAATACCGTGATCGGAGAATTGCAAAAAGATATTTTCAGAAAGGTGATTGGGTGCTTATCTTCAACTCTAGACTGAAGTTGTTCCCAGGTAAGCTTAAATCAAAACGGTCAAGCCCATTTCAAGTTAATCAAGTCTACTCGTCTGGAGTGGTTGAACTTGCAAACAAAGAAAGAAGTGTCTTCAAAGTGAATGGGCAACGACTAAAGTTGTATATCAATCTAATGGACTCGATAAACTGCATAGCCACTATCTATCTCGATTAAGTCTAAGTAATATAGATGAATTCATCGTTCCACGACATTAAATCAAGCGCTAGTGGGAGGCAACCCACCAAGTGTTGTTATAATCTTAGCTAAAGTTCTATTATTGGTTTCTTTTTGTGCAATCTGATGTGTTTGTGAAGTGTGTAGAACTAAAAACCAGGAAAGAACGGAGTTTCACAGTTGTGCGGAGGTTGACGGAGTTACCGATGGACCTTCAAAATCTCAACGGACCATCGGTCATACCGCCAAAGCCAAGACAAAAATTTAAATGTACTGGATAAGGCTTGATGGTCAAGTTGGTGGACTGTCGCAAACCTGGTGAACCATCACTTCTTCTGTCAACCAGATGCTAAGAATTTGAGTTTCTGGAAGAAGCTGAAGGGCAGATCGATGGACCGGTGTGGAATTGATGAACCATCAGTGTGACCATCATAAAATGGCTTGGAAAATACACCGCTGGTAAGACTTGGCAGACTGTCCCAATTCTGACAGACCATCGGGTTAATCATCAACTTAACCCTAGTCATGGTTCAGGTCAGGTTAAGTTGGATGCCCATTTAAATGACCTATGCTTGACCAAAAATTTTTTAAGGAAATAAATTGGGGTTGTTACATACGTTGTAACCTTTTCAAATTCTAAAAAACTGTCTAACTCCCTTTGGACTCATAGCATCTGAGGTAGTTACTCCCTCTAAGACTCTCCAACTTCTTTCTTCCCCTCTATTTAAACAAGTTTCTTCTTCTCTTTTCTCCTCATCACAACAACAGAAGAAATCACAGGTTAAAGTCTTAAATAACTTTTCTTTCTAAAGTGCAAGCAACTAGAGTGAGACTTCTACATAATCAAGGTACGATTTTAGCTTGTTTTCTTGTTTTTGAAAAGTGCAAAACATAATTGAAATGGTGTGGGATGTAAAATTTCATCTTGTCTCCATCTGTGGCTTAAATTATTGATATAATGAATTTTGAACTTTGGTATATGCTATTTGGGTGAAGTCTGAGCAACCCACTTGTTTAGAGTAGAAAAATGTGCATGAAACATGGAATTACTATTGCGCTATGCTAAAAAATCAAATAAGGTACACCATTTGTTCAAAAAAATGCCAAAAATAAGTTTGAAATTGAAAATGGGAACTTACGGTCACCTTGGCAGACCGTCGAATCTATGATGGACCGTCAGGTAGACCGTCGCAAATACCCAAGGAAAGTTGTTTATTGGATAAGCTAAAACAAATAGCTTGGTTAACTATCAGTGACTTGATGGACCACCAATTCGACCATCAAAAGGTCCAAAAAATTAGAATTCACTGGATAAAGCCTGACAGCCTAACCGACGAACCATCGCACCATCGATGGCCCATCAGTGTAACCTTCAAGCCAATTTTTATTACTGTTTTTGCAGATTTTTGGTTTTCTAATTGACTCCATACTTCTTTTTTAGGCACCATGGCATAAAAACTTCTATTGACAAGAGATGGTGGTCGGGCAAGAGACCAAGTTAAAGCTTCTAGGAGCGAGGAGGCACTAGCCTTCAACGCTCCAAAAGGGATCAAACATTTTCAACACTCTCCCAATTTAAAAAAGAGAGTAATAGTAGCACCAGCAACACTAGATCGAGCCTTTATGAGCATAGGTTGGTCACATCTCGCCCTAATCCAGTTGAGGCCAAAATTGAGGCTGCCAATATAGATCCACAAATTGAAGCAGCCGGTGTTTAGACTGAAACTGAGGATGCCAACTTGATTAGATGTAAGGATCCTCAAATTAGAGAGGTGGTCAGATGGAAACTCGATGGAGCAAGGGATAAATTTTATGACGGGTTGGCACCAATAGCAAGTAGGCCAGTCAAAAGGCCATTTGTTGAGGAGTATCCAATTGTAATAATGGAGCTGCAAAAGTATCCTGAGTTAGAGTGCCATTTTAATGAGTATGAAAAGTTATGGATTAGCAAGCCCCCAGGATTAAATCATCTGAATCTAGTAAGGTAATTGTTTACAAATAATTTGGTATTGGCAGAAAAAGATGTTCAAAAGGGCTCAAAGATTTTTGATCTCCCGTATAGGGAATTAGTACCAGTCCAAGGAGTTATCATTGACATATCAGCCCAAACCATCAACCGGATACTGTTTGGGCTATATTATGAAGCCCCACATGCCATTCTAGAACTAAAGTATCTACTGCATAATGCATTTACCTAAAGATCCTGGTTGGGTCGAGTGTTGACTAATGAGGGTAATCTTTCCTGGGTTGTAAACCCAGGTGAGCGCATAGTGAAGTTATCCTTTAGCTTTAGATCTAAATTTTGGTGGGCTTTGGTCTGATTAAGACTTATGTTAGTAGGAGGTGATGCTAATCTAGATATTCACCAAGCTCTACTTATTTCTAATTTGCTGCCACGATTGAAGATTTATTTCCGTCAGATCATTGTCGATAAGTTGTTTGTGATAGTGCATAAGGTGTCCAGTGCTCTACCATTTCTATTTTTAATCAACGAATTATATAGGAAGGCAAGTGTGCCTCTGATTCGTGGGGTGGATAATGACGTCCGTACGAAACATAGGACAAACATTAAGAAGTCCAAGGATGATTCAAAGTTTGAAATAAGGGTCACCAAACCACCAGCCTATCAAACTCAGTCTATACCAACCCCAGATACTTCAGAGATTCCAATATGTATGTTGTTGTTGATTACCACTTATGTACCACCTAATTGTGTGCCATCAAGTAAATCTGCAGGGTTAGATCTGCACCACCAATGGGTGGGGCAGAATTTGCAGAATATAGGTTGACGTAGGAAAACTTCACCAAGTCTATAAAATTGCAAAAGAAATTCGAAAGGTAGCTTGACACTTGGGCTATAGAATTCAAGCCTTTTGTTGACTGAATTATAGTTGAGGCAATCCGTCATTTCTAAGATATTTAGATTAGGATGGATCATATAGAGGAGAGAATCAACATAAGGTTGGATTCACTATCTATTCCAGACTTGGCAAGGTTCATGGCAGAGTTTAAAAAAGCACAAGCTGACTTCGAAGTGTTAAAGAACAGTCATCCACAGAAGCCCACTTTTGATCTAGCCTTAGTAATGAGTGATGATGATGAAGGAATTGTTGATCTAATGGGGAGACCCATGAAAGATAAAGGAAAGCAGCAGGCAGATGAACGTGCTCAAATAAAAGTTGAAAAGAGAAAAAAAATGGAAGGCATGACATTAGAGGAACGAGAGTAGCATGATTTAAGGAAATCAACAGAAGATCAAGGAGAGACGAAGAGAGAAGAAGGAAGAGGATTGAAGATAAAGTAGCTGGAGTGTCTACCAGTTCTGCCCCAGTTAGGGGGAAAACTTCATACATAGTCCAGGATGTTATACCTTTTATTTTGGAGGGAGAGTTTTTGAGTACCCCCACTACCATGGTTGTCAAGATTGCACCAGGTGAAGATGCTGGAGCCTCACCACACTTCACATATGCCTCAGATGAATAAGAGGCAATACAAGTATACCCACTCCTTTTTTCCATATTCTTTTTCTCCCATGAGCTATCTAGGAGAATTGGCATGTCTAGGATTATGTTTAAGTTCACATTTTTTTTCTTTTCTAGGATCACCTTTAGGCTTGTATTTTTCTTTCTTAAATCTTGTTCAATTGTTAATGTTGGTCTATGAAATAAAAATGCCATCTTTATTAGTACCTTATTGTGAATATGAATGATGAATGATGTTGGTATCAAGCTATGACTATGTTCATATGACTGTTTACTTTTTTCTTCTAGTATATGTTATCAACTGTTAGTGAATTTGTAGTCGGTATTAACTTGTAAAATGTGCATGACATATGATGTAAATCTTAGGAACAGTAGAATGAGTATGACTTAGTTGCCTGTGTGTGCGAGTATTTGTATTAGTTCTTACTTAGTGTAGTACCTAGAACTTGCCTGGTTCAATTGATGTTGTGTTGTCGTTAAAGCAATAAGAGATGATAGCAGGCTGCCTTATGATTTTAGTCCACTTAGCCAAAATAATTAACCCCACCAAAAAGAATTCTCCACTTTTGAATCTTTCTTTGAGCCTATGTTAATTCTTTTTCTTTATCATCAATCACTCTAGTTAACTCTCTTTAAGTTGTTAACATTTAACTCTGGCCCTAGCCCAATAGTGGGCATTATGAACCTAGACTTAGACAAAACACCTAAGTTGAGGGTGGCTATTATCCAAGCTGTTAGCTGTCTAAGGAAAAGTTGGTTTAGAGCATCCAACCCTTGTCTACCCAAGATATTGTGTACCTTGACATATTGTATCTGCATAAGTTGAGGGTGGTTGATGCTTATGTGTGTGTGTGTGTGTGTGTATATATATATATATATAAAGGGGGGAATGAATGAGAAAAAGTGAATGAGCTAGTTCAGATATGGTATTGGTAGGTAGAACTTAAGGGAAAAGAGAGTTAAATCCTAGTATTGAGTCACTTTTTCCCCAAAGTCCTTTCTTACCTAACCCCAAAGACTCATTACAAGCCTGAGAAAGACCTGTTTGATCTTTGTGAATCAACTATAAGTAGGCATTAGATGATAAGGGCAAGCCTATGGGTATGTGTACTATGTTTTTTACTTTCTTAATGAGTGTAAGAGTATGATTTGTATCCACAAAAGAAAATAAGTGGTGGATCTCCTTAACTGTGAGGGCAATTTGAGTCACACTTAATTTGGCTGATCTCTATAGATTCTTGTATCCATATTTGTGTATATGTATTAATTGTGCAATAATGCCAGTTATGGACTCTGATATATTGAGGCATATAAGTAGGAGGACAAGTGAATGGTTTTGTGAAAACTGGTTCAGTAAGTTGAATGCTTGCCATTTTATTACTCATATTTATAATTTGGTGTTGAGTTTCTTGAGGACAAGCAATTATCCTAAGTTGAGGGTGTTGATGTTTCGTCTTTTAATGGAATATTTTGTGTCTTTTTCTTAGGAAAATTGTGAGTTTGCAAGAAACTAAAGTTGTATTTAATACTGGATTTAAATTATTTGAGGTTGAGGAGTCAGCTGAAGGAGAAAACTCAAGAAAATAGCAAAATAAGGTCAATGATGGCACAAATGGTAGACCATCAGTCATTTGATGGACCGTTAGAGCTAAACAAATAGTTCCAGTTGGAAGACCTATGCGACGGCCCAAGTGGTAAACCATTAAGCTTATGGTAGACCGCTAACTTGGCTATCATACTTAAATAGAATGCAAGATTTTCAGAGGCAGGAATGATGGGTCATACGATGGACCATTGAACCATCGATAATCTGCCAAGTTAGCCATCAAACTTAAGCAGAATGTAAGATTTTAGAAGCTCGAGCGACGGTCCATGTGACAAACTGTTGGACCATCGATGGTCTGCCCAGGTAATCGTTAGGCTTAAGAAAAACATAATATCCTAGGGCACTCAGTGACAATCCATGTGACGGACCGTTAGACTCCCGATAGACCATCAGTTGGACCGTTAATCTGGACACAGCATTTTCTTAGTTTAAATTTTAAACTTTCTAAACCTAGGAGCATATAAATATCTAGGGTTTTATTGAGCTTATTCTAAATCTTGGAGATTGATTTATCAAAGTTTTCATCTTTGAAGCTCTCTGTAACCTTTAATTTCGTGAATCAAATTACATTTGTGGATTTAATCATTTCATTGCTATTGAAGATTCAAGAATTAATTCTTGTAACCTTTGTAAGTAAACTTTGAATCTTTTTATGAATAATATAAGTATTTTTTATCTTTCTTCTATGGAGATAAGTGGCTAAGCTCCCACAACTAGGGTTATAGGAGCCTTGATGTAAGCAGTTAATACGGGTTGTGATTCCAATTGAGTTTCTTTAGGTAATTGATATTGCATAAATCCTTCTTCACTTTAATGACTTTTCTTGGTTAACCTAAGAACAATCACTTGTTCAAATAAAAAAGTGTTTGTTTGGAAAATGCAGGGTTTACATGAAACATTGAGACATAAATCTTTAGATTAATAGAGAATTCCTTAACAAAGATTAACCTACATGAGAAAAATGGTTGAATAATCAATATATTCTTTAATTTGAGAGAATTAAAGTATAAACTATCCATTAAGGTTGAGAAACTAATGTGTAATCACTAGAATTCAGCTGCTCTTGCAATTGAAGTTATTGAGTGGAACTCAATAAGTGATTCACAACCCTAACTGTTTAAACATATTGGTAACTATAACTCTAGTTTTTTAATATCATTGAATTATTACTAGGAGAAAGAATCATTAGTTGGAACAACTCTGTTATAATTACTTAGAACACAATCTATAAATCAAAACCCCTATTATTTAGGAACCTTTGATCAACAGTCTAATAACAATCACAATACTTAGTGAACACAGTATTCTCTATGGGATTCGACACCCAACTTAGTTGGGTTCTATATTTGACAACGACCGCTTACTCCCTTATTAGAGAGGTGTAATTTGGGTGTATCATATGTGTTCACTCCGAAAGAGCTTAACCTTAGTAAAAGAAAATGGCTTGAGATTCTCTAGGATTATGATATGAGTCTTCACTACCATCAAAGTAAGGTTAATATTGTTACCGATGCTCTTAGTAGCTTGTGTATGGGTAGCTTATCATATGTGGATAAGGAAAAGTGTGAATCGACAAAGGTTATTCACCATTTTTCTAACCTTAGAGTTCATCTCTTAGACTCTGAGTATGGTGGTATATTGGTGCAACAGGTGGCATAGTAATCTATTGGTTCAAAAATAAAGCAGAAATAGGTATTAGATCCTCTTTTGATAAAGATCAAGTATGATGTGGGCAAGCAAAAGGTGATGGCCATCGAGATCGATGGTGATGGTATCTTGAGGTACCAAAAAAGGTTGTGTATTTCGGATGAGGATGTGTTATGATGCTGAATTTGGTCGACGCTCATGAATCATGGTACATGGTTCATCCTTGTTCTACAAAAATGTACCATGATCTTAAGGAGATGTATTGGTGGAATGGCATGATACGGGATGTGGCTGACTATGTGACTAAGTGCATGGTTTATCAGCAAGTGATGGTGGAAGCCTGAGGCCCAGTGGGCTACTTTAAGAGATTAAATTACTGGTGTGTAAACAAGAGGTAATAAATATATATTTTGTTACCGACCTTCCATGGCCGTAGAATCAGTGTGACTCCATTTAGGTCATCACTGATAGGATGACTAAGTCCGCTCACTTCATGCCAGTGTGGACAACTTATTCTGCTGAGGATTATGTGAAGTTGTATATTTGAGAGGTTGTGAAGTTGCATGGCACGCCTGTATCGATTACTTTGGATCATGGTACCTAGTTTTCATCACTTCTTGTCACTCTTTTTAGTGTGGTTTGGGTACTAAAGTAAGTCTTAGTGCGGCTTTTCACCTACAGTCTAATGGGAAAGCCAAAAAGACCCTTCAAACTTTGAAGGATATGCTGCGAGCCTATGTGATTGATTATGGTGGTAGTTGGTTCGGCCACTTACTTTTGATTGAGATTGCTTATAACAATAGTTACCATTCTAGTATTGGTATGTGCCCATTTTGAGCATTGTATGGTAGTAGGTGTAGGTCTCTAATTGGGTGGTTTAAGGTTGATGAAGCAGAAATGTTTGGCCAAAATTTGGTTCACCAAGCGATGAAAAAAGTGAAGGTAATTCAAGATAGGCTTATGACTACCCAAATTCTCCAAAAGTCCTAAATGGATTTGAGCCAAAGGGACTCGGAGTTTGAGGTATGATATTGGATGTTCTTGAAGGTATCTCCCATAAAGAGAGTGATGCAATTCGGGAAGAAGGGGAAACTCAGTCCTCGATATGTTGGCTCGTATGTCATTTAGACGAAGGTTGTTAGTGTTACATATGAGTTGGATTTTCCATCTAGCATAAGTTCCATTCATCCTATATCCTATGTGTCCATGTTATAGAATAGCATGGGTGGTCCTTCGTTGGTTATTCCCTTGGAGAACACTAGTATTTCAGATTCTTTGTCAAATAAAAAGGTCCCGATAAAGATCTTAGATTGAAAAGTTCATCAGTTGCAAATAAAGGACGTGGATGTCATGAAGTTTCAATGGAGGAAACAATAATTTGAGGAAGCTACTTGGGAGACCAAGGAGGACATCAAGTCCAAGGATCCGTTCCTATTCCCAATTTGGGAAAATTGTGCTTGAGGTATGTGTTGTTCTTGATATCTTTGCTTTATGTCCTTGTAAAAGGTAGAATATGAATTCATTGGTGTTTTGTTGTCTATCTTAAAGGTAAGAGCATATATATTTGGGTTTAAAATATGCCCTAAATTGCCTATCCTATCATTCAAGGATGAATGATCCTAAGGGGAAGACTGAAACACCCCAAACTTTAGCCCTTGTAAAGTTTCCTAAATCTTAAACCTTCTGTTCATCATACAACTTACACTATACCACTCGTTTGGTTTGGATATGTGTCTAGGACCCTTGTCCATGTTTTGTTCTTGGAATGAGAAGACTCCATACCAGTTGTATGTACATGATATGAGAGGCAGGGTCCAAACAGTATGTTGTCCAGAGTCTAGCATAAATGTTTCTACTTAGGGTACGACTTGAATAGGTACTAGTTGTATGTAGGGTATTAGTCGTGATAAGGAGTCATATGATGGGAAGATTATGGTGTCCAATATTCTGATTGAGGTAAGATTTGAAGGTACCACTTGTATGATGGGGTACGAGTGGATGGGTCTAATGAATTGTGTTTTGAAGTAATACTTGGTATAAGAATGTTAATGAAGGATGAATTATTGTATAAAGGTCTTAATGACCATAAATTGAATTGAAATGTGTTTTGAACTAAGCTATTGGTCTAATAATGTAAATGGTTTGTAAATGTTTTCATGAAAGGCCTTGTTAGCAATAAGTTGATTTAAATTGTAACCTTAGTCATTTACTGGCTAAATGGGTTCAAGTCCCTAAATGTTGAATTGAATTGAAATCTTTGTATAGACAATGGGTTCGAGTTCCAATATTGAATGATAATGGTTATGGCATGTTATATGCTTGCAAGTAGGTTTGGCATGATGATACCAATGGGACGCCTTTGGTAAGCTAGTGGACTAATGGTTGTGTGTATGTGTAAATAATGTTTTAAATGGGTTTTAAAGAGGGATGTATAGCCGAGCCGCAAAAGTGGAGTTTGAAGTACTAACACTGGAAACCGCACTACCTGGTGCAAGTGTCTATATGACTAGGAGGTTCAAGTCCCCTGAATGAATAAATAAATAAATGGGTGGTTCAAGTCCCCCATATTATAGACAGTGGTGCTAAGTCACCTTGACTATATCGTGACATTTGAGTCCCATATTAAGGCATATATGGTTATGGATATTCTCTAGTTAGTGTAGCTACATGCACTTGTGCCCTTCTAGATAGGGTTGAACTGGGCCCATATAGCCTTTGGGTGCCTTTTTATATGACGGTTACGCTACATAGCCCAGGATAATATTTTCAAAGTTCATGCTAAGCCTTATTCCCTTTCCTGGCATAATATATATATATATATATATATATATATTTATATACATATGATTACATATGATGGTTTGATTTTTTTTTGAACGATGGCATTATTTTATTTCTTTACCCCTGAGTTGCATGCTAGCACTCCAACCACTAACCATCTCTAAATGTTGTATCCCTACGCGATACAGTGACCACAACTTCTTCTTGTTTTCCTGTGCAGTGTCCAGGTGTTCGACTAGTTCGTAAGTTGGCCTTGAATTGGTGAGCTTCCATAAATTGGAAGGCTTTATCTCATAGTCTTTACATACTTTGTTTCAGAATTTGTTTAGAATTGGTTTTTAGCTATGATCGGGGGCATGTCTCGACACTTCATTGACTTCAGATTTATAGAGGCTTTGTGGATTACTGTGGACTTGGGTGTGTTGGTTTAATGTGTTGTTTTAAGGATTGGCCTATACATTTCATGAGCTATCTTAGTCTTATTTTAATCTATATTATTATATGTTCAGAATTCATCTAATACTCATAGTTAATATGTTGGTTAGGTTTGGTGAATGGGTGATATCCGATCCACGTGGGACTTGATATATCCATCACGGCCAAGGCCTAGTTCAGGTCATGACATAAGTGTTTCACTTTAAGGTTCAATTACCCTTCTATCACCTAAACTCATAACTTAGGCTAAGTCATGGAGTTCTGTCCATAATCATATCCTAACAACCCTATCTAACATGCAACATATATAAAGTGCCATCTCTAGAAGAAGAGTAGACGGAAGCCTACTTCAATGTCAAACTATAGTTCGTAAATCACCCATAAATAGTTTGCCATCACTCCATAATACCAAAATGAATTCACACTATCAAAATAGTAATCGACATATCGTTAGGAGTAAAACGAGATCCATATTACTAAAATAAGGTTTGAGGTGAATTTGGGGTCAAGAATGGTCCTGCGGGGTAATGAATTCAAAAATTAAACATGCCAAAAGATCCCTCGAAGAAAAACAAATGTGTTCTCAAAAGTTGAGCAAAAACAGAACGTAAATCGGGTCTCAAATCAACCCTTTCAAGTTTGGGAACTCAAATAATTTCTAAGGATTTCACAATGTATTAGGATGGGAATTGAAGGAAAAATTAATGGGAAATGACCAAGGAGTGTCAGGCTATCTTGCCTTAGCATTTATGGATGATATCCCAATTTTTCCTCGCTTTGAGCTCCCAATTTAGTGTGAAAATAGTGGAAGAAATGGTGGGAAATAGGGTGGGGAAAAGAGAATAAATAGCCTACAGGTGTCACTAAAGCGGTCACCTGGGTGCTAAAGTTCCTATTGCTTAACCGGCATCTCGACTACTAAATTGGTTGGGCAGCAGACGTCGATGCAACAAAAGCATCCCCAATGGTGCTAAAGCCGGCATCGCTTTATCTTCCATTAGTCACTAAAGTGCACCACTAAGATGGGATAGGGCCGCTAAAGTGGACCACTATGAGCTTAAGCAGTCATATCAGATTTCATGCACTAGATTTTTACTACGTCCAAATTAGACTCCGATTGGGTGCTCAGAATTTGTTCCGAACCCCGTGTGTGCAAAATCAGAAACAACAATCACAGTCCAGCAAACATTTAAATTTTAAAGAGAACATTGTTAAAAAAAACAATCAATATTATCATATAATAAATATGTTCTGGGAAGGAGGATTAGAACCTCCGAATAGCGGGACCAAAACCCATTGCCTTACCGTCTGTCCTTGCCCTATTTAGATTTCTATTTAATTCTAAAAAAGTATATTTATAATTTTATTTGTTTGTCAATTCTAGTCCAAATAGATATAGAATAGATTCGATTGGTACTGGGATCATTTCAACTAAGTATGGTTCCCATACTTGGAGTTCCATTTTCACATAATCCGCCAATAGCCTAAAATGAGTTTGAAAGCCTCAGGACCTGAACTAAGGGTCCCCTAGCCTAAAATCAACATTCCAAAGCTGATGGCACTATTGGAATTCTCATCCAAGGTCATCTATTAGGATATTTGTTCTGACACCAAATTTTATTGTGGAAAGCTCTAAAATAAGGAAATGAGCCTAAAGTCTAAATGAACTATCCAATAACCGAGCCGACAGTTTTGGCTAGTCATAAATAACCTATAGCCACTGTGGGAAGGATCAAAATGCTATAAATACAAGAAAATTGAGAAAATGACCTAGAGAGTCATTACATCTTGACATTCATGTACAATTATAAGTCACAAGGTTCAGACCTATACATATATATAGAATTGCTCGAATCTTAGCGTAATATTTTTGGTATGTTGTAATATATTAATAGAGCATGTTGTTAACTAGCTTAGTTCTTCTTATTGTTATTTATCCAAATGATGTTATCTTTGGGAAACATGAGGCGTATTACAGAGTTAGCTAGGTTTGGATGACTTTTGCTATATATTATTGTTTGGTTTGTTTACTATTTACATGCTGCCTTTGTGTGGGATTATGTGAATTTTACTATTGACTTGAGTGATTATTTATTATTAGGTTACCCGAGAGGGGGATTCACCTAATATTATTGGCCTTATTTGTGCATTAAATTTCCTTATTTATTATTATGTTGCCTGAGAGGGGACTTTAATTGATATTATTAGTTTTATTTAAGCATTAAATTACATTATCATTATAGTGATGCTTGAGTGAGGGGTTGGTAATGATATTATTGATGTCCTACAAGACTATTTATTCTAATGGTGTCGTTCGAGGGATTATATCATGAATTATTGTCATATATATGGTTGATTATACGCTCATTTAAACCTGTATTAAATTAATTATTTGTTATGACATAATTTTACGAGTCATGATGGAAACTACTTTACCCCACCAGTAGGTAAGACAACCCATAGCCTGAAACTATAAGAAATGAGCTAGTTGGTGGAAAATGGCATAAGATGTTGGGAATTTATAAGTCAATGAATTATAAGTCATAAGTAATAAGAAATAATAGCATAACTGAAGAGAAATAAAGGGAAGAATAATACATCACTATTAAGGTCAATATAAGAGCCTCTAATAAAAAGAATACGAGTACTATCAAAGTCAAATATACAATTGTCTCAAAATAAATTGACTATCAGAAAAGAGAAGATTGAGAGAATGTCAACTCTGGCTCCAAGAGCTCACGCTATCTCCGAATTTTGACCGGCACAATCACAACATCAACGGTGGCAGCTAGTACTCGGATTTGTACTAAAAAGGTAAAAAGTGTAGTATGAGTACCAAAGTTATGGGTACACAGTAGGCATCATTGACTGACTAAGCTAGATCATAATACAAATACAATCAAATGTAACATAAATAAGTTACATCAAGAAAAAAGGGAAAATCTGGTATAATGCTCCAAATAGTAAAACTATACAACTGAAATGACAATAAAATAAAGAAAATAGCTATTTCTAACATAACTAAGCCCCCACAAGCCCAAAGACAAAAAACAAAGAAAATAACCCAATAGGGGACTCTATACAGATAATGTCTCTAAATCTGTAAGGCAAATACTACGGCTACTAACTCAAGATTATGAGTAGGATAATTCTTCTCATGGGGTTTAAGTTGTCTGGAGGTATTGGCTATGACGTTACCATAATGCATGAGGACACAACCCAAACCTACTCTGGATGCATCACAATACACTATGAAACCATATGAACCATCTGGAAGAGCTAGTACTGGAGCTTAGGTGAGTCGAGTCTTCAACTCCTGAAAATTCTTATCGCATGGATTTGACCACTGAAACTTGACTTTATTCTGAGTCATTCTGGACATAGAGGATGCAATAGAAAAAAAATCCCTCACGAAACTTCCTGTAATAGCCAGCCAAACCCAAGAAACTCCTGATATCTAATGGAGACGCTGGTCTTGGCCAGTTTCTTACCACTTATGTCTTTGAGGATCTACTCTAATGCCATAACCTAAAATAATATGGCCAAGGAATTCTATTGACCTTAGCTGAAATTCACACTTACTGAATTTGGTGAACAGCTGATGATCTCTGAGAGTTTGAAGTATGATTCTGAGATGGTCTGCATGATCAAGCTCACTACGGTAATAGACCAAAATATCATCTATAAAGACTATAATAAATATGTCCAAGTACTGCTTGAACACACGGTTCATAAAGTCCATCAAAACTGCTGGGGCATTGGTAAGACCAAAGGACATGACTAGGAATTCAAAGTGACCATACCGAGTATAGAAGGCTTTTTTTGGAACATCATATTCTCTGACTCTGAGCTGATGATAGCCGGATCTGAGGTCTATCTTAGATAAATAATTTGCACCCAGAAGTTGGTCAAATAAGTCATCGATTCTGGGAAGTGGATACTTGTTCTTGAATGTGAATTTATCAAGTTGACAGTAGTCTATGCACATTCTAAGAGAACCATCTTTCTTTTACATGAATAAGACTGGTGCACCCCACGGGGACATACTAGGTCTGATGAATCCCTTTTCTAAGAGATCCTTCAACTGTTCTTTTAGTTTTTTGAGTTTTGCAGGTGCTATTCTGTATGGCAGAATAGATATAGGCTGAGTATCTAGTGAAGAATAATGCGGAAATCTATTTCCCTTTCGAGAGGAATCCCTAGAAGATCTTCGGGAAAGACATCTGAATATTCATTCATGACTAGGACTAAATCAAGACTGGGAGTTTCAAAACTAGTGTTCTTAACTCGAATAAGATGATAGACACATCCTTTAGATATCATTTTCCATGCCCGAAGGTAGGAAATAAGTTGACCTTTAAAAGCAGATACACTACCCTTCTCCTCTAGGATGGGTTCATTCAAAAACTAAAACTAGACTATTCTGTTTCTACAGTCGACTGTGGCATAGCAGGAATGAAGCCAATCCATATTAAGAATGACATCAAAATTAGTCATCTCTAATTCGACTAAGTCTATTGAAGTGACTTTCTGAAATATCATAACCGAGCAATTCCTGTATACCCGCCAGGTTATGATGGTTTTACCCACTGGGGTAGAGATTGAGAAGGGCTCTGCTAGAATTTCTGGACTGACTCCAAAATCAACTGCTATATAAGGAGTAACAAAAGACAAAGAAGCTCCTGGATCTAGCAAAGCATAAACATGCACATAAAAGATTTGTAATGTACCAGTAACCATATCAGGAGAATTAACCTGATCTTGCCGGGACTGGAGAGCATAGAGTCTATTTAGCCATTGCCTACTATTAGCACTGGAAGTGGCACCTTACTGAGTTGGGCGACCATGCTGAGTTGGGAGACCAGACTGAGCTGAGGAACGATTCTGCTGACCCTGATAACCTAACTGGGGACAATTTTTAACTTTGTGTCCTAGCTTGCCACATCTGAAATAGACATCGCTACCAGCTCTGCAAGCACTCTTATGGTTCTTACCACAAGCCTAACAAAGTAGATTAGTTCAGGCATTACTGACACTGCCCTGAGACTTAGAGTCTGGCGCCCTATCTTTATTATCATCCCTGAACTTAGGAGTTGGAGCACTAGCTGGTGAAGGAGATAGAACTGATAGCTTAGGATGAAACTGAGAACGGTTTCCTTCTTCTGATTTAGGCTGAGAAAAGTTGAAACTACCTGTCTTTTCTCTCTTATTCTTCTTCTCTGTCATCTTAATCTTTCAATCTTCTATTTGCTGAGCATGAGTCATAAGCCTGGCTAAAGTCATGTCACTATTCAATATCTCAGACCTACACTCGTTGACCATACTATCGTTCACTTAATTAAAAAACTTACTCATCTTGGCCCTGTTATTTGCAACCACATGAGGAGCATATCTAGCTAATTGAGTAAACTTAAGAGAATAATCTTTCACCGTCATGTTGACCTGCCTAAAGTTGATAAATTCTAACACCTCAGCCTTTCTCTGCTCTTGGGGTAAGAATCTATCTAGGAATGCAGAGGCAAATTTCTCCCACTCAATGGTCCTTCATCAACTGGCCTCTCTGACTTCTACTATTTGAACCAAGTGTGAGCAACATCCTGCAACTGGTATGCAGGTAGCACAGCACTCTCAATAGCTAACACCCCCTTAATGTCAGTAACCTTCTAAACCTGATCGATGAATTCCTGAGGGTCCTCCTTTGACTTAAGCCCGAGAAAGGATGGAGGATCCATTCAGGTGAAATCTCGAATCTTAGCTACAGTTGAATTGGCCATTGGGTTGGCCGAAATGACTGTTGGTCGTTCATTATGAGCAGTAACTAACTGATCAAGAGTAGTGAATGCAGCTCTAAACTCTGCATAAGAAATATGTTTGCCCAAAGGTTCTTCGGGCTGAGGGACTGACTGATTCCTATTTCTTCTTTTAGGAGGTATGTTCTATACAAGAAAGGGAGAAATGTATTAGACTGAAATATTGACTTGAGATTATACTCACTGGCACGACATGAATACTGAAAGAAGGAAAACTATTCCTAAAATATCTTATAGCCTCCTACACATAAATATGGCGCGCAACACACCCATGCACAAGACTCTACTAGATGAATTTTAGACTTCCTAGGACTCTATTGAACCTGGCTCTGATACCAAGTTTGTAACGCCCCGAATATGGTTCCTAGAAAGGTATATGGTGCTCATGACCCCGAAGGATCATAAGCTAACCCATGACTGGTATTTGTACCTACATACTGCATAAAATACTGTATGATTGCGGAAACATAAACTAAAAGACCATAAAGTACAAGACTGTAGCATGATTGATAATGATATAACATCTGAATGGGATATGAAATACCCAAAATAAAACTGAAATAACATGATAGTCAGAACATAATAGTCTAGAAAGCCTCTAACTGACTTAACTATCTGAATGAGGAGTTAAAGGAAAACATCCCCAAATAACCCCAACTAATAAATTAATTAATGAGATAATAAGTAAATTATCATGTCCTCGAAAGATTAGGACTCACTGCTAACTATGACTGCTGAGACTAGAATGCTAATGATGCTCTAGAGCTCGTGCTTCTGAACCTATGGTATAAGACACCATAGCACAAATGTGTCAGTACTTTGAATGTACTGGTATGCAAGGAAGGTAGGCTGAATGTATGGGTTTCATATGCGTGAACAATACTGGCTAACTGACTAATATGAACGTGAGATTACATGCATGAATACGTAGTAACTATATCTGAGATCGTGGTAACATGAATTTACTAATAACTAACATGACTGATGACTAAATTTTATGACTGATAAAACAGATGACATAAGAGACTGTATCTGACAGTCCTGAATCTGATGGAACTAGCTGAGTTTCGTACTGTTCTGAGTTAAGTATATCTGACAGTCCTGAATTTTGTAACTAAAATTGTGGCAAGTAGTTATCTAACCGACATGCCCCTAATATGCCATTATGGCTAAGTTGGGTCCAATCTGTAACCCCAATTGGAAGGGTGTCAATACCGTACCATCGGTAAGGACAACCTGTAAGTGACCCTCATCTGATAGTGTCCCCAAAAGAGAATAGTAGGGCCCTCATCTGACACTGCTTATCCACCTAATCAACCGACATCTGACAGTGTTGATGTATTAACCTATGCTAGCTACATAGTTTTAGAATGCAAAAATGACTTCTAAGAATCACACCCTCATCAGAAAGTGTGTGTTCCTGTCCTTGGGTTCAGTCTGTGCTAATTCCTACTCCCATCTGAATAGATAATGAATATGAATTACTGAACTGAATTAACTAAATTCCATTAACTGTTGAATAGTACTGAGATTACTAAATTATTGAGATTTCGTAAGTCATATGACTGACTGAGTTCTATAGATCATGGCTTGGTTGAGGATATTGTTAAACATGTCACTGACTCTAGGCACACAGCTATATTTTTTGGGTTCAAGTACCACCAAGACTCGATGGAAGGAAACTGACAAGGTATGACTTTCTTGGATACATGACCCACATCACAATTCATAATTCAATTATTGACGCATTTCATCAAACATGTGCCATGCATAAACTTGTACATAAAGGAGGATTTCTTATTATCATACTAGTATGGCACTTTTCTTTCACATAGGCATTTAATCAAACACATGTGGAGCATTCTTTGGTTATACCATTATCAACACATCTAATAATCATGAATACATCAATCAACTTGTTATTTGAAAGGGGTTTATCATGATTTTTATACAATTCTTAATATACAAGGGTCAAGCATTGAAATATGTAATTTAAAATATGAGTCAACACCACACAGCATCATGAACATGAATTTCAATTTTATCCAATCATGAATATTTATAAATATACAAAACATGGATTTTGGAAAGAGATTCTTGAGCTTCATGGGTGAAAGAGACCTATGAATCAATGCATGACATACCTTAGTTCTTGATTTAGCAAAGATTGATGGAGAGACCTTCTTGAAATTGAAACTCTAGCTTGTTCTTGAGAGAAAATTGAGAGAAACTAATATATTTTCGGTTCAAATAGTTGAATCTTGTGTTAAAGGGCTTAAATAGGGGTTGGAAATTGACCCTTTTAACCCTGGATGCGTCATTTAGTTTTAGTGAAATTTTCCCGAATTGAACCCTTGGCATGACGTGGCGCTATCATGTTATGTCACTGGAATTTGACAACTGGAAAATTGAGGGATGGCTCGATGTGGAGCCATTGCGTTGCCACTTCATTCATGACCTGGAAGTTTGGCGTGACGTGCCACTATCGCGGACGCCTATTGGAATTTGACAATTGTCATTTTCCCCTGTGGCATGGCGTGCCACTGACTAATATGGCGTTATTTACAACGGGAACTTGAAATAGTCATAACTTCTCACCCGGTTATTGGATTTAGGCAAATTTTACATTGATGGAAAGCTTATTGAATTTTTCATCTGAAAAAAGTGAAAATCTTTAAAATTCCTCATGGAATAAGCATCATTCAATTTATAATCTAACACTTGACATTCTTGGGACAAAAAAATTTAGTTAGGAAACTTCGGGGTATTACATCTAGATCCTAAAATTTTTTTGCTTCAATATTTTTTTCATGATATTTTTCCATTATATCATTCTCTTTATGTACATCAACGTATGGTAACACTTCACCTGTTTCTGAAGATATTATTCATCAAGTTCATGTAATGTTGTTTCTATTTAGCTTTTCTAGTTGATCTACTTGAAGTTTTTTTAGTTAAAATTTATAAAATCCCATTTATAAAGATAAAAAAAAATAAAATAACAAGTGAACAAAAGCCACGACCAAAAGTGGCGTAGCCCACTACTAGCAAAATTTGATATTTACAATAATAATTAGGAAAGTAATCTCCTAAATCAATTTCAGCTTGAGCTTCCCAATCTGAGAAAATCAAATATCTCTAAAAAATCATTCCACCATGGGTAGTTAACGCCTCAGCAAGATGAAGATCCTCATTAGAATCAGCAATTGGGATTGTTTTGCCCCTTTTTGATTTAAAAGGATTTGAAAACATTATTTTTTGAATTTTTAAACTATTTTAAAACTTTAAAGAAAAGCTTTAAACAGTTTAAGAAATTATAGAGTCGCCACTTAATTTTTGAGAAAATAGCAAAAATAAAAATATTTCTTAAAAGATTCAAAACAGAAAAAATCTTTTAAGTTTAGAAATTTCAAGTAAGTCATTCCTATTAATACTCTTAGAAGGTTGTTAAGGCACCGAGAGTACACGCTAAATTGCGGTTATCCAGACTATTTGAAAATAACTTTTTTGACTAACTTTAAAAAGAAAAAATAATTTTTGAAAAGAAATCGATAAAGGAAAAAATTGTTTTTAAGATTTGTGAAAAATAAATTTTGACGACTTAGCAGAGATTTTTAACAAAGTCTAAGAAACCTAAAAACAACTAGCATATAAAGGGGAAAGGGGAAGAATAAAAGACTTAGGCCTTTAAGCCCAAATCTACAAACCCTGTTCTAAGATAATTTGGGCTTTTGGTCGATCTTCACCTATCCTAATCTAAATACTTGAGCTTTTAGCCCATAACCTTTCTTAAAATAGCTTTCAAAACTTTAAGACCCAAAAATTTGCTTCACCTATATTAAATTACAACTTTGGCTTCGAGGCCCAAATGAATGAACAAATAGATAAACAAATAAAGAAAGAATAAGACAATAATAAAAATTAGGACTTTTCAAGTTTTTTAGTGACCTCATCAATGGGTTTTGACCCATTTTATTTCTTCTTTCATCTTCCTGCACCCGCATGCCATATAATTGACATTGATTTTAACGTCGAACTTGACTCGAAGAGGTGGGTTTCATTGGTTCATTACGAAATGCAAGAGAAAAGGGGTTCATTTTTACTCTAAAACAATTCATGCAAAGAAAAAAATAAAATAAAAAGAATTAATATGTGTTCAAAAATTCTACACGTAATAGATAAATGATGAGATGAAAAAATAGTTTTCTCAAGCATAAAAATAGTACACTATGATATCAAAAATAAATTAAAATATCCAACGAAAAGGAAATTAACCTATTTCTCAAACAATCTTACAAAAATAGAGAATAGCACAATATAATCAACTAATCCTTGAAAAGAAGACATTGATCCACAGGTATAGTTGCTTAAAATTTGGACAAAAAAATCCTATAGATTAACACATAGTTACACCAAATACTATGATACGATGTAGTCTAAGACGTGTTTACACCAAATACTATGATACGATGTAGTCTAAGACGTGTTTTCATTAAACAAAGAAAAGGATAATGAGCATAAGATGAGAAAATCTTTTTGTGACATAAAGGAAACAACTTTTAATGCTAAAAGCAAATATATCCACCAATAATGAATTTAAACAAGACATGAGTACATATTTTAATCAAGCAAAGATCGAAAATTTATCGATCTAATTTATTAAGGCAAAACAAATAATAGTAACTATTCTTTTCACCATAAAGGAAACAACTTTACATGCTAAAGATGAATATATCCACCAACAATGGATTTAAACAAGGCATGAGTACGTATTTTAATCAAGCAAAGATCAAAACTTTATCGATCTAATCATAATAATCAAAGAATAAAGCCAAAGAATTATGTTAGCTCATTTTGTACCATGAACATTAAAATAGCCATAATATTGATATCACAACATCCTATGGCCTTCACAGACATCTACATCAAACAATCCCAGCAAACAAAATTACAAATACGAAACTACAAAAAAGGAGATGAACAAGAAAATTATAACAAAACTAAAAAGGAAAGGTGTGTTTACCCTTTTCTAAGCAGCAAAATGGGACTTCAATCTTTCTTTGGAATCCCGATCACCACTAGAAAGCAATCTTTCGGGAATCCCGATTAGGAATGGATGGGGATTCAATTCTTTTCATCCACCACTGTGTGAGAAAGAGTTTTGGGGTGTTTTGGGAATTTAAAATTGAGGAAAAGGTTTGTTGGATAAAGTGAGGTGGAATTGTACAATCTAGTACAAATTTTGAATTTCAAAAATGGAAAAAGGACAAGGTTGAGGGAAAATTATACAATCTAGTACAAATTTGAAATCCAAAATTTATATTTAAAAAAAAGGAAAAAGAATAAGATTGAGGTGGAATTGTACAATTTAGTACAAATTTTGAAATTCAAAAGAAAAAGAGGATAATGTTAAGGTGGAATTGTACAAACTAGTATAAATTTGAAATTCAAAAATGGAAAAGGGATAAGGTTGGGTAGATTTAGCTCATTTTTGGGGATTTTGGATTTATTTAAAAGATAACCCCAATTGGGATTTAAAATTTGGTCTAATTTATTTAATTTTGACCAACTTGAAAATCAATTGTGGATTGCATTGCAATTATGGCCAATTTGATTTCAATTATGGTCAAATCTAATAAATTAGCTAAATTAAATTGAAATTTTATATGAATTAATACTTCCCTTAATCCCAAGCTTCTTGATTTAATAAAAACCAAATAAATATTTTTTCAAATAAATTATTTTCAAGAACAAATTACAATTAAATAAAGATTTTAACTATTTGAATTTATTTTCAAGATAAGCCTTGATTAAAATCTAATATTCCAATAAATATTTAAGTAACAAATTATATAATTTTGTATGATTGAATATGATAATATATAATCACTACTCAAAATACTAAAGTACCCAGATAAATACTTTAAAAAGTTTTTTATTCGGATAAAATAAATATTATAATTTTATTTAAAAATCAAAGAAACTCATAATTAAACTTAGCTGTGGAGAGCAAAAGTTTGGTGTCAACGGGGATTCCTTTTTGTTAAAATTTCATTTAAATATAGCAAGCTCCACTCTAAACACGATACATTAGCTATGAGGCTTCTGCTTCAAGCTCGATCCACAGCATGTGGTTCAACACTTGAGGATAAATGTAATTCTCAATTATACTCATCTCTTGAAATCTAAGTATTACTTGAAGCATAATTTACCCATTTTCAATTAAATGGTGAGTTAAACCTAACAAGAGATTGATACCACCATCTATTCCCTTAAGAACATATAAAAATCCTTTTAGGGAATGAGAAAACCTTTGGCCACCACCAAATCTCCCTCATGGTTTCTTATACAAAAGGTCATTATACTAGGCACTGGATTATATATAGAAGAACCATCAGTGGTTCACATAATCTAATTTTCTGGGGAAGGATACCATCTCACTTTCTTGAAAGAGTAATTCGGTTTGTACCTTCCAACATTGCCACAATATCTGCCTATTTGCTGCTCTCACAATCCATCTTTAATCCACGCTTTATGAATTTTATTATAATAATAGTGATGTCAAAAAACATTTTACCAATATAATAGTTGCCTCCATGCAAGATAATGTTTCTTTTCTCTATAAAAACCGTAGAATGATAATAGGAACCACCTAAAATGTTAACTTTACTCTTTTATTTCCCTGAAAGCTCTATTATTTCTCAACACTTTCCTTATGATAGCTAAGTAGGTTAAAAACAACTGCCTTTGTGAAGTAATTCCAAACTGTGCTAGCTTCCTCTCCTTTAAAAAACAAATGCTCTATTGTCTCCCCTTACAGATTTAAAGAGAGGCTACAATTATATGAAATGTTGGGGTTTCAGGCATGCATCAAAATAGCCACTAGAATGATACTCTTCTATATTCTCTAATAAGAAATAAGAATTTAAAGGGCAACCCTTTACTCCAAATAATCTGTAAGTCCTTTTTTTTTTTTCATTTCTTTGTATAAGTATATTTCATGCACCAATTACTGTAAAATTTCCATAATTTGTATGAATCCACCAAGGTTTATCACTATGATTGCATAACAGAATATTCTCCATAGTATTGTTCACATGTTCCACCATATATCCAGGAACTAAATTTTTCATCTCATTAAAGTCCCAGCCCTTACTTGTAAGAATATCTCCAATTATCCATAAGTCATGACAAGTAGGAATTTCTAGAGGGTGTTTAAGTAAAGGAATTAAATAGGTCCAAGTTACAAACCATACAGTTGTTGTGCCTCTTCTATGTTCACACCATAAACCGTGCTCAATTATGCCCTTATTACTCAGCATAAATTTACACACCTAAGAACCTCTTTTTCACTGAACAAGATAAGGGATTTGCTTCTTACTATATTTGTTCCAAAGAAAGTTAGTATACAAACCATTTTACATCCTGAATCTTCACCATAATTTAGTATTAAAGGTTTTCAAACATCAATAAATATCTAAAACCTAGTCTACCTTCCTTTTTAGAAAGACATACCTTATTCTATGCTGACCAGCGTTTACTTTGGCCTAAATCTTTGTTGATCTAAAAGAATTTTGCAAAAAAATTATAGAGCTCTTTGATCACATAAGTGGGAGGAAGAATTGTAGATAAAGTACAAATGGGGATTCTTTGTGGAACACTTGATATGAGTACTTACCTCCATATAGTAGTATTTTACCCTTCAAAGCCTAAAGTTTACCTTTGATCCTCTCAATCAAATCTGCATAATGCTCTTTCTTCTTACTACAGTGAGTAATAGGACAACCTATGTATGAAATAGGAAAGGAACCTATAGAAAAACTAGTAATATGTTCCATCAGAATAGAACTTGATCTAGTAGCATTCTGATGTATAAAGAAAGATCTCTTTTCACTATTAATTTACTACCCTGATTGCTTCTCATAATCCAGCAAGATCTACATTATTTTTCTCAAATAATAGTCCTTAGAAGAAGTAAATATGATTCTATCATAAGTATAAGTCAGATGATTCAAATTAGTACTCCACATAGGTATACTATATCCTACAAACATACCATCCTCAAAAAGAGAAATTAGAGCCCTGGAGAGTACTTTATATGATAATATAGATAAGGCAGGAGACAGAGGATCACTGATATGCTATAGAAATATAGCACTTTCAATGCTTAAAATAAGGAAAATATGCAAGTTTCTGAGGGTTTTAAGTTAGATATGATCCGTTTTGGGTATGTTTTGTAGAAAACCATGTTTTGGATGCTAAGTTCATGAAAAGGGTGAAAAAAGGCATTTTTGGCTAATTTTGGAGTGATTAAGGATGTTCAGGATATTTTTCATCTTGATCGTGATTAATGCATGTTTGAGAGATGAAGAAGAGCTAAAAAATTAACTTCCAACACCTACTAAGTCATCCTACAAACTGCATGTAGACTTACAGACCGTATATAGACAAAGCCGGTGCCAGAAAACCAAAATACTGAGAGCTGACTTATGGAAACTTTTCTATCTGTAACCTATGGTCTGCACCTGTGCCCTGTGCCAAACCATAGGTACAGAGAGCAGGTGGCCTCCAACCCAATTTTTTTCTATTTTGGGGTTTGTTTTTAGGGTTTTCTCATGTACTATAAATACCCCTTATGTACTTTTTATTTGAAATTATGCACTTTTGACACTGAGAAATATATTTTGACTCCAAGATACATTTTTAATCATGGGGTTCTCTTGTATTGACTTTGATTGAGATTATTCACTTACGGTTATGGGTCTTTATTCAACTTATCATTGTGATTTCATATATGCTTTCTATAATGAATGTTATTGATTTCTTTACAATGATGAGTGGCTAAAATCTATAGCTAGGGTTGTGGAAACCCTGGAAAATTGACAAAGTAGGGAAAGTCTAATTGTTGGTCTGAACCAATACAATCCATTGCTTTATCTTTGTTATGAGTGATTTCTTAAAGGGTGCACACATTAGGATCGTGCCTAGATATTGTTGCTTACTCCAAAAGAGGAGTCGTGACTAGAAAAATATAAAGACAACAGTAATTTGGAGTTTAACTATTGATCCATGCTTCTAGGTTCTATCTACGTAAGATGGTTAGGTTTCATCTAATAACTAGAGACTCAAAAAGTAATAGTTAATTGGGGTCACATGATACTGCTATCAAGAAGTTGGAGCACTAGTTTGGGCAGATTTCAACAAATCTAAACTAGAGGCAGCTAGGTGCCCTTTCGAGCAACACATTGCTAAATCCTAGAAATGATGGTTATGTACTTATTATTACCACAAGGAGTGGTATCACTACTATAGATCCCCCACTACCTATTTTGAAGCTATTGATAATGAGACACCTACTGCTAAGTCTGAGAATGTAACAGGTGATAAAGGTACAATTTTTGAAGATAAAGATAAGGGTCTGGTCATTGAGCTAAAAGTTAGATGAATTTTAAGACCACCCCAACCTTTTTCTTAGTGATTGAGGCAAAAGAAAAAGGAAGGTAAATTTAAGCGATTTATTGAGATGCTGAAATAATTGAGCTTGAACATACCTCTTTTTGAAGTGTTAGAGCAGATGCCTAGATACGCTAGGTTAATGAAACAGTTGGTCACAAGGAAGAAAGGAGCGACATTTGAGGATGTTAATGGTGTGCACCATTGTAGTGCAGTCACAGCTAGGTCATTAGTGTATAAAAAGGTGACCCGAAGCATTTACTATACCGTGCACTATTGAGTCATCCCAATTTTCTTGAGCCTTATGTGATTTAAGAGCCAGCATTATTTGATGTTGCTGGCCGTATTCAATTAATTGGGTTTAAACCCTCCGAAACTGACTTTGATGTGACTATTGGTGGATGACCGCATAGTGAAGAAGCATGTAGAAATCTCATTTGATGTGATTGTGAGGGTGGATAACTTTATTTTTCTGACTAATTTTTTTATCTTAGACTGTGAGGTTGACACCGAGATACCCATTATACTGAGAAGACCTTTTATGGCTATGGTTGACATAGAAAAAGGTAAGCTGAAATTCAAAGTCAACAATGAGGAGGCATTATTCAACATCTGAAAGTCAATGAAGCAGCCAACCAACATGAGGGTAGTGTTGGTGATTGATTGTATTGATGATCCTAGAAAATACTCATATGGGTATCTTGATGAATTCTAAGTAGTTAAGATACCCGCATCATGCAATTGCGTTCAATCAAGTACTGCATAGGAGGCAACCCATAGGCTTATTGGTAAAGTTTGATTTACCAACATAACCATGTCATGCCATAATGTTAAATCAAGCGTTGAGTGGGAGGCAACCCACTATATTTTAGTGTTCACAATTTTGTTGTTTTTGTCTTCTTTTTTAGGTTTTTAATTTTTAGACCATACCTAAAATACGGTAAAAATTACTACATTCATCAATTTCCAGGTAAGGGGACTGTGTGATCAGCCCATCATGGTCAGAAGTCCCACATGGTAAGTTGAGTAATAAGTTAAAAATTTAAAATTTTGAGGATGCAAGATGGTAAGATATAGGACTCTGGTTTTTAATTTTACTTTTGGGACCTAAAACTTAGGTTGTGGGACCCTAAGTATCTGGAAAAATATCAAAACGCTGAGTCTGGGTTGCAAAAAAGTGTGCCAAAATTTTTAGCCCAACACTTACAGGCCGCAGGTGGTACCTGTGCCCATTGCCTGGCCGCATGTATGGAGCGCAGGTTGATGCCACATCTAGGTCACTTTGTGGACCTAATTTTTAATTTAAATTTTGGGCCCACCAATAGTTAAATAGACCTAAAATAGCCCCCCACCTATATAAAAATGTTCTTTCTCTCATACTAACTCATTTAAATCCTCAAAATTTCACTTTTCTTTTTAAATTCAAACTTCTCCCATAAAATACCAATTAACCCCACATTTAAGTAAAGGCTAAAATGTCACTTATTTATGGTACCAACTTGTCCCAACATGCTAAAAACAAATTTAACCTTGGTTTTCCTTGAGTTCTTCATTATTCTCTTTCAGTTCTTCCTTTAAGAGGTAACTTTCTCAGCTTCTAATGGTTATATATTGGTTTATATATTGTTTAAACAAGTTGATATGTTTATTTCATAGAAAAATATATAGAAACTATCATGTTTGTATGGGGGAGCCTTGAAGTAGCCTAAAATCATAATGTAGGGCTATGTTTTCAACTAATATTCTAAGTTTAGGCCCTAACCAAAGGTTGATCTTCAATGAATAGAGTAATACCATGGGTTGAATATATTTTTTGCTTTGAAACTCATGATTCTTTATTAGTGTGTATACATTAGACTTGTCAGGATTTAAACTAGGTTATAGGGATATGAAAATTGAGGAAAAATTTAAACTTTTCAAATTCTAAGTTTTTCTTTGACTTTTGCTATCCCTCACTTTTGTTGGAAACTAACAAATGGTTTTTCAGGTACATTGGCATCTAAAGTGGTGAAGAATATTAAGGTTGGTACTTTGAGAAAATGCTCAAAGTTTCCTAAGCCTAGTGGTTTAGTGGAGAAGTATCCGAGGTAGCAACGTAGAGACACTGTTACTGGAGTGACATACAGAGTCATGAAAGGACAAATTTTCTAGGCTATGCAGTTAGCTGTAGCCTAGTAAAGGATTAAATCTGCATAGATATCACCCCCACACACTTCTCTACCTAATGAGATAGAGGAAGAGGAGGAGACAGAGTCTGAGGCTGCTCTACAGGTTACTGCTCAGGACCTCAGTCTAAAGAGGGGTCCCAAGATTTATCTAATGAGGTCGAGAAGGAGTAGTCATCTACGGTGCCCCAGTATGAGGAGGGTATTTCCACTTATGTACAACAGAACGAGGTACCCCAATATGATAAGGGTGCCGACCAGCCTTCCCACGATACTTTAGTATAGTAGAGCCCCATACCCGTACATGACCTAGATGCACCTCCCAAGGAGGGACATCTGAGGTGGTGTGTGGAAGGGATATGGAACATATTTGAGCTTGCCAGTTATGTTAGAAAGCTAGGCAGGCCTAGGATATATATTTATTAGGAGAGACATATTGACTTGTCAAGGCTAGAGTGAGTTCCACAGCTATGGGCAGCATTATACGTATATTAGGTAGAGTAGATGACCAAACCCCTCGGTTCCTATAGCCTAGCTATGGAATGGGAGTTTTATGTATCCTACAACGCTACCATAGTCCTTTCTATGTGCCATTATCAAGGCTTTATTAGATTTGTGCGGCAGCCACACCTTGATCACATGCTGGTTAGAGGGGTTAAAGTTGACATATCGACAGAGACTTTCCATAGAGTTATATTCAGCCCAGATTACATCACTCCTACATCTACAATTGAGTTTGACCATAGACTAAGAATCGTACAAGATCAACATATCATACAGGATGTTGAGCACCGTCTAGAGAGAGTTGAGATGGCTAGGTAGATATCCAGTTATATTTCACCATTGGGTGATACAACCCCTTAGATTGAGGGGAAAGTTATAACCAAGAAGGTCCTATTGACATTTGAGGACAAGTTTAGGTGGTTGATAATTAGATATCGACTGATACCCACTACTTTAGATAATACACTGATGTGGGGGGGAGCAGCACTAGTTTCCTGTCTGATGGTTGGTTATGATGTTTATTTTTTTGCTATTCTTCAGCATTAGTTGCATGACAGAGCCTTTAGTAAGCTGACTAATCTGCCATTTCTTTACATGATCTAGAGGCTATGTGATGAAGTCAGAGTGCTTAAGTTACTAGGTAATTATGAGAGGGTTCTTGCGATCGCGATTGCACAGATGAGGACCATGAAGGGTCTAGCACCTTCAGCTACTTCTAGGAGATCGAGATAGTGGGCAATAGTACCATATGTCATGACCCAAAAATAAGGGTCATGATGGCACTTATCGTGGCGTACCTTGAAAAGTAAGCCTATCACCTAAACTAATACAAGAAGGAAAAAGCAAAGGACTAAAATACTCAAGGTAAGGCATCTAGAAAGAAGCCAAACCATACAAGTAATCATAATAATATGGAAAGTGCTCATCCAAAATATCAATAATGCCCAAAACTAGGTGTCAATAGTGTAAGAACTATAGATACAATCCAGGAGTCAAATATATCAGAAAAATAACCATAAAGGAATAGTATTTATCTCCAAATACTAATAAGGATTTAACTACTATAGAAAATTAGAGGTGAACTCTGAACGAATGAATATCCAATCCCTACCTTGGAAGCTCTAACAATTGCTCGTGTCAAGCAAGCTAAGGTGAAGTTGAGATAAGACCTACATCAAAAGGGCACAGTAGGGATGAGTACGGTCCACTTGTACTTAGTAGGTATCATAAGCCGACAAAGCAAAGTAGCAAATAAAGCATATAAAATATACACTAAGGGCATGTCATCTACAATCAGAAATTATCCCAAAATGGTAGCCCTCGCCGCTTTTACTAACAGTTTTAATATATCACATATATTACAACATCATAGCCAGATAGAACATAAGTATGCATTATATCACATATAAGTAGAACAAGGGGGAATATGCATGAAACACCTTAGTTTTTGGTCCTTAGAAAAATTTCCTTCATTTCTAGATTCTGGGAAAGATATGACTTAGACGAATGAGTCACACACTTGGGTACGGGTGGAATGGTCTAGTTGTATGCTGACCAGTGTTGGTTGGTGATATTTATGTAGTTACTAGAATGGGTACTATTTTGGTGGTATGATTCATATAGTTGGGAACGGGTTGTTTGGTTACTTCACTTAACCTTAAACTTGTTAACTTAAGTTGGATATTAGTATGAGTGTCTCACTATGAGCTGTAAGCTAGGGTACAAGTTGCACATAGGACTCATATGGTGGCAGTGTTTAAATTTCCTGGATTCTTTTCTATCAAGGGCATCGTTTATGGGTACCAATCGTACACTTAAATATGACTTAGGTTTGGGTGTATCATACCTTGGACAATATTAGGTCCAAGAGGGAAAGCCTAGTAGATGAGAAGTGGGTACCACTCATACATATTGGGCATGAATTGTATGGGTCAGTCATACCCTATGACGAGAATTAAATGCAGTTTAAGTGAAGGCAATCTTGATATTATCTCACTTATCCTAATAAGTCCCCATAACTGATATTACACTTGGGAGGTTATTTTCCCTATTATTCTATTATTAAACACTTGGAAAACACTTTTAAATTCTCTCTAAAGTTCTTGGGCAAAGAAAGCTAGGGTTTCATCTTAAGGAGTAAATTGGGGCTTGTCTTGGTGATTTCTCTCATCATCATCTTGGTTTAAGGCATGTTCTCTTCCCTCATTGTTAGTTCCAACTAAAGGCATGGTTTTATACAATGCTTTCATGATTTGAATATTGTATGATTTTGGGTTTCCAAATATGATTTGGGAGTTTGGGTTATAAATACTTGGCTATGGTTTTCTCATGTTTTATTATGTTTTTATATGCATTAATGATGGTTTTGGATAATTGGTTGCATGGGAATGGTTCTTTGTTAATGGACTTTGGCTTTGGAAATACTATGTCCCTAATGTGTTTGATAAAATGCCTATAACAATACTTTCACTATAATATTGGTTTTTTAATTGAACTTATGCATGGTTTAAACATATTAATGGAACCCAAAATGATATGAATGATTTAAATGGTTTTGAATGGATTGAAAAGACCTTGGTGTCCATGGTTTTAGTTTAATTGGAAATCATATGGGGTACATGAGAATCCCCTAAGGATTGGCTATGGTTAATACTTGCAAGTTATAGTTGGTATGACAATACCACCACTAATAGCCTTGGTTAATAATAATGAAATGATGGTTTGGTTGGTAAATAGTATTAATTAGGCTTAAAGGAGAGGGTATAGCAAAGTCATGAAAGGTAGAGGTCCCGGGGGGATCAAAACTGGAAACTCATATTTGCCAATGTGAGGTTTGGTACTAGTGATCATTTGCATGATTTCATACTTTATATTTTAGGGGATGTACTAGTTATCCCAGGTTTTCTTCCCTGGTCATGCGGCTTCACGCACTGGCCCTTTTAATAGGAGGAGCAGAAACCATATAGCCTTTGAGTGGCTTAAGATGGTAAATCTATACAACCCAGGTAAAGGTTTTAAATGGCATTCTAAACTCGGTTCTCTTTTATAACATGGTTATATATATATATGTAAAGTTTTTATACATATGGATGGTTTTACTTGGTTTTATAAATGGTATTATTTATTCTTATCCTAAGTTCATGCTAGCGTTCACCAAATAACCCGTCTTCAGACGACTGTATCCTCATGAAATTTAGAAACTGGCCATTCTACTCCTCCTGCTTAGTATTTAGACATTTGGGGGTCAACTTTTGATTAAAATGGCAAGCTTTTATCTATTCAGAAGGCTCCATTTCATAGATGTCATTCCATACTTT
The DNA here is from genome assembly GCF_002878395.1 of Capsicum annuum. Classification (NCBI taxonomy): domain Eukaryota; kingdom Viridiplantae; phylum Streptophyta; class Magnoliopsida; order Solanales; family Solanaceae; genus Capsicum; species Capsicum annuum. The sequence continues at coordinate 63,603,229 of NC_061118.1, read as the reverse complement.
GGATTATTTATGGATTTTGGTTTTGTCTATGGTTGGGGGCATGTCCCAACTGGATATTTGTATTCTTTTGGTTTGAGGATTTTATGGAACTACTATGTCTTATAATGGGTAAGATTGTTATGGCATCAGCTTTTGCATTAGTATTGGTATTAGGGTTGATATCGATTGATGGTATTGTTGGTTGTTCCATCTTCTTTTCTTTTAGGATTATTTAATTATTAATGGAACTTATTTGGTTATGGTTGGAGCAATTGTTTGGTTTGGCTTGGTGTGGTTGGATGGTTGGTATGGGACGATCAAACTCCGTTGGGTCGGTTTCTATAATAGACCTATCCCAGAGTTTATAATCTGGATAGTTATGTTATCTTGGTATATGTTCAAAATTTAACAAACTCAAGGCAGTCGGATAGAGGTTAGGTTGGGTAACATGGGTGGTCTCCGATCCCGGTCAGACTTGGAACTCCTATTACGACAAGGCCCTAGGTCGGGTTATGTCAAGTTTGTATCAGAACTTTAGGTTCATGGTTGATTGGGAGTCCACAAAGTCGTGTCTGGTAGTGTCCCTTTTAGGGATGTATAGTGCGCCACACTCATAAGAGAGAAGCTACAGGGAATTTAGGAATGTTTTACTTTCTTGGTATTCTATTTTCAAGCTTGGAGTCTAAGTCCTGGAATCTTCTCTAATCTTTGTTTGTTCGTCTTTCAGATTGTGACTTATAGATCTGGAACACAAAAAAACTCTTCAGTCCCATTTGGGGACAATGTTGATGGGGTACATCTTACATCTGGAATTTGTCTTTGATCTCATAGTCCTATCCCTGATTGTTTTGGAGTTCCTCCGGTTACTACTAATACTCCTTACGGTGAGGTGACTAATGCAGAATTTCACCAATCTATTCATACTATTGCTTATTTGGTTGCTGCTAAGGCTGAGCGAGATGCATCTGATGGGTTGTCTGTTGAGGCCACAAGGGTTGGCAAGTTTATGAAATTGAATCCTCCTACTTTTACTATTGTGAAGGTGAAGGAGGATCTGCAGGGTTTATTGGATGAAATGGAGAAGATATTCAGGGTGATATAGGCGACAAATATGGAAAGTGTAAACTTTGTAGCTTATCAACCTAAGGATGTTGCGTACCAATGGTACAAAGAGTGTGATAGGGGTAGAGCTTATATGGAGGAGTCATCCTTACAGGATGCTTTTTTTGGTATTTTTCTGGATAATTTCTTTCCTCAAGAGTTGAGGTAAACAAAGATGGAGGAGTTTGTGAATCTTAAGAAAGGGAGAATGTTTGTCAAGGAATATGCCATGAAATTTCATTAGTTGTTAAGGTATACTCCTGATTTGGTGGCTGACATAAGAGCTAGGATGAGAAAGTTCGATTTTGATCTTAGAAAGAAAAATTGGTTTGCTAATCAAAGATGTGGATATTTTAAGGTTAGTTGTCCAGATGCAGCAGGTAGAGGATGAGAAGAGTAAATAGGTGGAGCTAGGCGATAGGCTGGGTAGGAGGAGCATATTTTTTTACCAGGGAGGTGCTCAGTTGCAAGGTAGCCGAGATAGAGGTAAATATTTAAAAAAAAGGAATGTTGGTTCCTTCTTTACTACTAGCACTCCTTACCCGAGGTAGTCGGGTGACAAGTGTCCATAAGGTGGTGATAATTTCGAGGCATAGGGTGCCAAATCTCAGGCGAGTGGGGGTCAGTCGACTTCTTCATGCCCTCATTGCCAGTTTTGTGGTCGTCTTTCTCAAGGTTATTGTGAGTCTGAGTACTATTTTTCATCCTCAGACAGATGGGCAAGTAAAAAGGACTATTCAGACATTGGAGGTTATACTTCGTCCATGTGTGATTAATTATGATAGCTGTTGGGTTAAGCATCTACCTTTGTTAGAGTTTTCTTACAACAATAGCTATCATTCTAGTATTAGTATGACCCCTTTTGAGGCATTGTATGGTAGGAGGTGTAGATCTCCTATTGGTTGGTTTGAGCTTAGTGAGGCGGATATGTTCGATTCGGATTTGGTCTATCGGGCTATAGAAAAGGTGAAGGTGATTTGGGATAGGCTTAAGGCTTCCCAAAGTTACCAAAAGTCCTATGTGGATGTAAGGCATAGAGACTTGGAATTTGAGGTTGGGGATAAGGTATTCCTCAAGGTATCTCCCATGAAGGGAATAATGTGGTTTGGCAAAAAAGGAAGCTCAGTCCCCGGTATATTGGTCCTTATATGGTTTTGTAGAGGGTTGGAAATGTTGATTATGAATTGGAGTTGTCATCTAGTTTGAACTTTATTCATTCGATATTTCATGTCTCCATGTTGAGGAAGTGCATTGGTGATCCTTCTTTGATTGTTCCTTTGGAGGATTTGGGTATCTTGGACTCTCTATCTTATGAAGAGGTCCCGGTTGAGATCTTGGATAGGCAGGTTCATTGATTGTGGACCAAGGATGTGGCTTCGGTTATGGTTCTATGGCAGAACCATAAGATGGAAGAAACTACATGGGAAGCAAGAAGGACATAAAGTCTAAGTATCCACATCTATTTTTTGCTCCTGGGATTCGTGCTCAAGGTATGTGTCTTTAACATATCTTTTTTTCTAAGTTTGTTAAAGGAAATATTAATATCTTTGCCTGATTATTTTAAAACTTTGTTCAAGTTTGGGAATTTATTTGATAATGCAAATGATTTGTGCATGTGTTTACCCCTACCTTGTCCGTTATTTAGGGACGAATGTTCCAAGTAAGGGAGACTAAAACACCCTAGTTTTTGTCCCTTAGAAAAATTTCCTTGTTTTTTGGTTTCTAGACAAGATACAACTTAGGGGAATGAGTTGTACACTTGGGCATCGTGTACTAACAAGTGTTGGTTGATGGCATTGATGAGTTACTGGAATGGGTACGATTTGGGTGGTATGAGTTGTATAGTTGGGAACGGGTTGTTTGGTTACTTCACTTATCCTTAGACTTGGTAACTTAAGTTGGATCCGAGTACGAATGTCTCACCATGATCCATAATCTAGGGTACGAGTCGTACCTAGGACTCATATAGAGGTCTGTGTTCTAAACTCCTAGATTATATTCTGCCAGGGGTATGGTTTATGGGTACCAGTCATACACTTAAATGTGAATTGGGTTTGGGTGTGTAGTACCATGGACAATGTTGGGTCCAAGGGGGAAATCCCAGGGTATGAGAAGTCGGTAACACTCGTGCATATTGGGTACGACTCATAAAGATCATTCGTACCCTATGACGAGAATTAAATGCAGTTTAAGTGAGGGCAATCTGGACATTTCCCCCACTTATCCTAATATGGTCCCACGACTTATATTGTACTTGGGAGGTTATTTTCCCCATTATTCTATTCTAAACACTTGTAAAACACTCTTAAATCCTCTCTAGATTTCTTGGGCAAAGGAAGCTAGGGTTTCATGTTAAGGAGTAAATTGGGGCTTGTCTTGGTGATTTCTCTCCATCAGTATCTTAGTTTAAGTCATGGTCTCTTCCCTTATTGTTAGTTCCAACTAAAGGCATGGTTTAATACAATGCTTTTATTATTTAAATGTTGTGTGATATTAGGCTTTCAAATATGATTTGGGGTTTCGATTATAAATGCTTGGTTATGGTTTTCCTATGTTTTAATTATACTTTTATATGCATTAATGGGGGGTTTGGGGTAATTGGTTGGATGGTAATGGCTCTTTGGTAATGGATTTTGGTTTTGGAAATACTATGTCCCCAATGTGTTTGATAAAATGCCTATAACAATGCTTTCACTATAATTTTGGTTTTTCAATGGAACTAATGCATGGTTTTAACTTGGTAATGGAACCCTAAATGATATGAATTATTTAAATGGTTTTGAATGGATTGAAAATGCCTTGGTCGACATGGTTTTGGTTTAATTATAAATCATATGGGATACATGGGAATCCCCTAAGAATTTGCTAAGGACAATACTTACAAGTTATAGTTGGTATGATGATACCATTACTAAGATCCTTGGTTAATAATAATGGAATAATGGTTTGGTTGGAAAATAGTTTTAATTAGTCTTAAAGGAGGGAGGATGTAGCAAATCCATGGAAGGTGGTGGTCCTGGGGGGATCGAAACTGAAACTCATATTTTTTTATGTACGGTTTGGTCCTAGTGACCATGTGCATGATGTCACACTTTATATTTATGGGGATGTACTAGTTATCCCAGATTTTCTTTCCTAGTCGTGTGGCTTCATCCACTGGGGCCCTTTAAGCTGGGGGAGCTGAACCCATATAACTCATGGGTGGTTTTAGACGGCAGAGTTACACACCCCAGGTAAAGGTTTTAAATGTCATGCTAAACCTGGTTCCCTTTTCCGGCATGGTTATATATATGTGTGTGTGTGTGTGTATTGTTTGTGTGAATATGGATGGTTTACTTGGTTTTAAAAATAGCTTTATTTTATCCTTATCCTGAGTTCATGTTAGTGTTCACCCGCTAATCCATCTTTGGGTGGTTGTATCCCCACGTAATGCAGGAGTCGTCCGTTCTACTCCTCCTGCTTAGCATTCGGACTTTCGGGGGTCAGCTTTGGATTTAAGTGGTGAGTTTGCATCTATTCAGATTGCTCCTTTTCATAGATGTCATTTCATACTTTAGATTATTTATGAATATTGATTTTGGCTATGGTCGGGGGCATGTCCCAACCAAATATTTGTATTCTTTTGGTTAGAGACTTTTATGGACCTACTATGGGTTAGAATGGGCGGGATCGATATTGGCATCAGCCTTTTCATTGGTATTGGTATTAGGGATGATACCGGTTGATGATATTGTTAGTTGTTCGATCCTTTTTTATTTTTGGATTATTTAATTATTAATGGAACTTATTTGCTTACGGTAGGATCTATGGTTTGGTTTCGCTTGGTACGGTAGGACGGTTGGTATGGGATGGTCGAACTCGGTTGGGTCAATCTCGGTAATAGACCTATCCCAGAGTCTGTAATCTGGATAGTTACGCTATCTTGTCATATGTTCAAAATTCAGCCAACTCAGGGCAGGCAGATGGTGGTTGGGTTGGGTAACGGGGGTGGTCTCCGATCCCGGTCAGGCTTGGGATGCCCATTACTATAAGAACCCAGGTCGGGTCAGGTTAATGCATATGCATGATCATCAATACAAGTAAAAAAAGACAAGACAATTAAATAAATGGCAAGTCAATATGGCAATACAACACAATTAAACACAATAACGTAAGTTCAATGTATATGATGAAGATGATGAACGAGGTCGTCACAGAACCTTCGAGATCATTGCACAATCTCTGTTTACACCTACGGAGGCAAGCCTCCCAACACAGGACCCATGGTGGATTCGTCAAATCATATACAATCGACATATCTCATATCTCTTTTTCGGCACATCCCTCGGAAAGGGTTTTATAAGGTGTTACAATATTTCCTTCCTAGCAACCCCCTCGGGGAAGGTTTTAAAAAAGTGTTGCCAGTGTCACTCTGGTGTTTCCACAGTGGTATCAATATTTTATGAATGAGTATGATTTGAGATGTAATGCTCACAACCAATCACATTGAGTATTTCCATAATTAACCACATGATATATTTCCACAACAACTACAATGATACATTTTCACAACCAACCACAATGATACATTTCCACAACCAACCACAATGATAAATTTTCACAACCATGTGAGCCAATATCTAAACATTATTTTTGTCTCATCCATGAATTTCTACATATCTCATATACCAACAATAATGAATATATCACAATACGCCAATGGTTCTACATTAGACATTTCAACAATACAATATAATTATTCACATGTATTCAAGGCTATCAACATCACATAGGACCCCACACAGTCACACACATAACATAATATCTCAATTTCGATAATTACATTACATATAGGCCCCCACACAGGTAAAACATATAGATAGCCATTTTTAATGATTAGTTCTCACCCTTAACATGCATTTTATACCATCATTTACTACCCATAGCAGTCTGAAAAAGTTAAGACATAACCTACCTCAAAAACTGAAATCGATCTGCACATTTTGAACCCATGATCTTAATTTTCACAAAAAATCCCAAAATCCACTAAAAACATCAAATATGCAAAATACATGTCAAAACAAAACCAACGATGGCCATATTGACTACTTTTGATTCAGGGTCAAAACGGACTCTCGAAATGAATTTCCAAAAAAAGGACAAAATCAGAACTTTACTTCAAAGATATGTTACTCATAATTTTAAGAATATACAGCCAAAAACCCAAGTCAAATCAAGTCAAAAATGAGGTTCAAATTAAAGAAAAATCATTTTTAAGCTTTACCGTGTAAAATCTTTAAAATTTGGGTTAAAATTAAGAATCGGAGTTGTTTTAAAGGTTAAATTAATGAAAAACTAGTAATTATAAGGTAAAAATATTATTCAAGTGAAATAAGTGAAATTGATATTTAAAATCAAGCCCTAAGATTTTTGGGGTTTTGAGAAATTAATCAATGAATCAAAGTAGAAAATGATGAAATCCCACCTTAAATCCATAGTAGAATCAAGAAAATAGGTGTTAATCTAGCATTCAAAGCTCTCCCAAACTTCACTTTTAAGCTCCCACACTATTATAGCGTTTAACTTTCAAGATGAAAGATAAAAAATGAGCAAAATGGCCACAAAAGAAGGGAAAATCTGCAATTTATTACAGAAAATATGTGAAAGCAACAGTTTTTTTAAAGTCAATTCAGACTTCGATGGGGTGTCTATGATTCATTTGAAGTATGATATATGATAATGAACTATCCAACCACACTAAATTCGACGTCAAGTGCGTTGGCAGAGTTGAATTTTTGTAAAACATCATTTTCAAAAAGTTGACTCCTGAAATCCAAAATCGTAATTTTCCAAACCGAGGGTCAAAATAAGATTTAAAAGATGTAAAATCACACCAAATATGTTACCACCCTAAAATTGATATTTTGGATCTTTTGGAAAAGTCATATTTTATATCTGAGGTCGTTTCAATCAAATGTGGATCCCACACCCACATTTCTAATTTTTCAACTTATCAATAAATAGATCAGAATGATCTCGGGTGCATTGAGACCCAAAAAAAAGGTCTACATAGCCTAAAATTGATATTCTGGAGCTACTGGTGCAGTCCGTTCAGCCATCCCTCGAACGGATCAAAAGATATTCTCATAAGTCTAAAATAAGGCTCTCGAAATCATCAAAAACTATAATATCGCATAAATGGTACCAAAATGCATCAAAAACCATAAAAATCACTCCCATACTCTATAAATATCATAATATAACTATGAGGATGGGTAAAATAGTCAAGTCATACAAAATCACAAATTTCACATATTTTATCAGATTTTTAGATCGTTATACCACAGGCCATTTTGAGGGCCCAGCAGTTTTTGCAGAGCCTGATAAGGCACATACAGATGATATGGGTGTTGGTATTGACATGTATATAGGGAAGCAAAGAGATACTCCAGATTTAAGTGCACAGGGCGAGGGGACACGAGCTACTTCTTCTTTAGCCTCAACTTCGACCTCAAAGTCGGCTGGTGCATCTACAGAGCCTGCTCGTCTATCCATTACAGCTCCTATTACAGGTATGATTACTATATCTAGTGTGTTTGTATAGAGCTTAGTAGACAGCCAGAGGGCCATAGCTGCTAGGTAGGAGGATGTCGAAACTGAAATACTACCCGCTTCAAGCAGATGAGATCGACTGTTATGACTAGATTTGAGCAGGCTGAGGCTAGATAGGAGGCTTCTCAAAGAGATGCACTTTTAGAGATGCATGCTGATTTTCAAACATAGATCGATAAGATGGAGAGATAGTTTACATCCTAATATATAAAGGCAGTGCGCCAAATCTTATTCAGATGGGGGAGGATTTTAATATCCTACTAGCAGAGGTACGCTATCTTGTAGAGAGCCGTGTAGCAGTTACTCCCTTAATGATACCCCTGAGGTCCAAATATCATCTCAGCATATGCCAAGATACTTTGATTTCTTTTTTGAGAATGAGGAGTAGGTCCCAGCAGTTCAGATAAAAAAAGGTCACTTAGACGATTTATAGGATCCTGATATGATAGAGGAGAAGGCTATTCAAAAATATAGGCATGATTCTTTAGAGACTACATTCATTGATAGGCAAAGGCATGCATCTATAATAGTGGATGCATCCACTAGTAGTGTACCGCCACCGCCACCGCCTTCGTCAACTAATATACCCCCATCTAGGGATGCTCCTAATTTGGGTTCCTAGTGCGTCCCAGGTATGTTCTTACTTCCCTCTATTTTTTTTTGTTTTAGCACATTGAGGATAGTGCGCAAGTAATAGTTAGGGGTGGGCATACCATTCTATCGTGGGTTTTTGTTATCGTCCTTTTTTTCTCTCGACCGTGATATAGTTGTAGAACCGGCGTGTCTAGGATAATATTGGGTCGTATTGTGCTTTATTTCTTACTGTGTTGTGTTTTTTACTAACTAAGAGATTTTTAAATATTTTAGGCAGTAGTCATCTTTTGACTAATTTGTGATACCCCTCCAAAATTTTGAGTTTTTAGAACTGTGTTGATGTATATATGTGTGAACTTTGTGGATTTTGGTATGGTATTAGAATAAGGGACATGGTAACCGTTTGCTGACAATTGCATGAAATGGATAGGTAGTAGTTGGTAATATTGACTCTGTGCTATGTGTGTGTGAGATACTACCTAGTCCCCTTTGTGTGTTAAATTCAGAATTTGCCTGGTTAGTCTTGCCTAGGTTGAAGGATAGTCAGTTAGGAAAGGATCATAGGCCATTTTTTATTGTAGTCCACTTTTAGCCTAAATAACCTTCCATGTGTAAATTGTATCACTTGATCACAGTTTTGATCCTTATAAGCCTATTTTTCTTGTTTCACCATTTACCATCCCATTTATAGTAGAATGAACCTATTTTGGCCCTGTTCCTCCTTGGACATGTGCACCTCAACTGAGGCAAATTGCCTAAGTTGAGGGTGGCTATCATAGGGGTGTGTAATGTATAGTAGGTATGAAGAAGGGTAAAATAAGAGAAAAAGTTAGTAGGGTTGGGTGTGGTAGAAAAAGAAAGAGAACAAGAAAAGAAAAACAATTGTAAAAATTATAAAAAAAAAAAAAGAATAAAAGACCACACTCAACCTAAATGTGCAATAAAATAATAAAAGGGAGAAATAAGGGATGAACAAAAAGAAAATTGGATAGAAAGTGAGACCCCAAAAGTTAGTGTAGTGCCAAAGAGGCTTAGTCACTTAATATGTCCATATGTACCATACCATCCCCTAAGCCTACATTACAGGTCGAGAAAAGTCCTATAGTGTAATGACCTTTCAGGTTATTTTCTATATTTATGCTTATCTTCACTGTTTGATCTTCTCCATATCTTCCCTAAGTCATTTATGACTTGCTGGGACCGATGGTTCTGTTACCGAGTACTACGTTTGGTTTTTAGAGTCAATTCCTTGATTAGAAGTCTTTGCTAGTTTCAAATGGTCATCGGGTAAAAACTTTAGTGAAACAATCTCAGATGAAAATTTTGACTGCACTAGCAGATCTGTAATATCAATTTTATTCTAGGTAGACCTTTAGTTTGGGTCTCAATGCACCCAAGCTCATTTTGACCTATTGGTTGGAAAGTTAAAAATTGGAAAGAATGAGTGTGGGACCCACATTTGGTAAAATGACCTTGAATGGAAAATCCAACTTCGCCATCATATCTTGGAACGTTGAATTTAGGCTAGGGAGTCCCTTTGTTCACGTCCTAAGGATTCCAGACTCATTTCGACCTATCAAACGGATTTTATAAAAAATATTGAAACTATAGTTGTGGGCCCCACTTTTTGCCTAAACGATTTTCTATGAAATTTTTGATGATTCCAATGGATTTGAAATGTAATTTACACTCAAAATTCACTATTTGATCATGTTATTTTGATTTCGTATAAATTTTGAGGGTCAAAAAATATTTTTCAGTTTGCTATCATCTAGTGCAACTGCGATACAGCCAAAATTCTATGATCGTGGGAGCGTGATTGCGGCCCTGAGGAGAGAGATTGCGACACCTAAGTATCTCTAGGGGCTATATAAAGGCCCCAAGATACATTTGGGCATCTCCCCTTCACTATTTTGACCTAGGAACCCCAAAATGTGTGTAATAACTCAAAATTGGTCATGGAGGTGACTTGGGACCGTGACCATTATCTTGTATCATGATTATCTACAGATTTAAGGTAAGAATTCCTTGAATTCATGCTTGATTTTCCTAGTTTGGAACCAAAACTCCAATTTAGCTTAGGGCTTGATTTTATCCAAAAGTATGCTTAATTTTTACCCATTTTTTAGGGTTATGATTCCTTGTTCATGTGTGAACATTGGGTTGGCCTCGAAAACTTATTTTCTCTATGTGGGACCTACTTGGGATTTTAAGTCATTTTCGGATCTGAAGTACAATAGTGCAATATGGGTATCATTTGAATCGTATTAATAAGTAGATTATTGTTTTAATAGTGTGATAGCATTTTGAGGATTGTAAAGTGAAGAGGAGTATATGGTGCATGAAGTGAGGTCTTACGGTTTGGCCTTTAGGTAGGCTTCTATATAATTTTATTCATAGATGGTGTGTGATTTATTGCATGTGAATATGGATGTCAGGATTTATTATGTTTAGGATATCTTCGCATTGATTGTTGATGTTTGGGGATTAGATGAGGGTTTTGGACTCGTAAAATGGCATATTTATAGCCCTTTTAAATCCTATAGCCTTCCCTCTCCAGTTTAGATTAGTTATGTAAGGCCCCGCAAAGTTCCCTCACAGTTTGAGCCGTAGGGTGTGTCGAGTGAGGTGTGATTCTGGGCATAAAAGATTGAGAAGTTATGGCTAATTTAAGCCTTAGTCATAAAACTTAAGCTTTCCATGGATATAAGATTTTCCCAAATCCGACACTCGGGTAAGAAGTTATGGCTAATTTAAGCCTTAGTCATATAACTGCATCATTTAATTGTCTGGCGCGTCGCTGAGAGGGTTGATTTGACAATTGTCAATTTCCAGTAGAAGTGGCACATCGCGGAGGAGTCCCAGATCCCAACCAGTGGGAAAACACAATGGCTCCACGTCGCGAAGGCTGCTAATTTCCCAATTGTTAAATTCCAATTAGCCACCGTGATAAGTGGCACGTCGTGGAGGCCAATGAAATCGGGTTCCAGTTTAATTTTCCTAGTTTTGTACAGATGTTTAAAAGGGAACCTTGGACCTTTTTCAAGCCTATAAAATCATGGAAACACTAAATCAAAGCCATTTACAAGCATCTTATGAGGTTTTTCTCAAGTTTGTCTCAACATAAACCCTAAGTATCCAAAACCTCTTCCAAGAACCTCAAGAATCCACCATGGATTTCCTAAATTGAGTAAATATTCAAGGTTCCCAAGTCAAGGACCTCAAGAACCCTCATTCTAGAGCACGAATAGAATTCCAAAAGTGAGAGTTCATAAAAAGCTTCTAATTCAAGGTATGTGGGGTTTTTGAACAAGGGTAACCCTTTCACTCTTGTGCCCAAAAGGCTATTTACATCATGAAATTCTTGAAATATATGAGGTTTTTTTACATGAATTTGAATTGGGTTTTTCACCCATTATTATTGAATGCATTATATTGATATTTTCCATGAATTAAGAGTCAAATGGCATAATTTCTACATGATTTCTTGAGTATTTACAGCGGGGTATATACCCATGATTTTACTCCTTGATAAGCTAATATTTGCATTGTTGAGATATTGAAGCATATGGCTATATTGAGATTTTGGGGTAATTTACTGAAATTCTCAGATTTTCACATGATTTATTAATCTATATGCTATATATTATGCTTCTGATAAGCTTTAACTTGAGATTTAATTATGGGTTAGTAAGCCCTATTTGAGACTTGTGAAATTATAAACTCTTATGCTATGAGCACCCATGTTTTGAGTATTTTGAGATGGTTGAGAAATGAATTAACCTAATGGTCCTTGAGCTTTGAAATCCACATCACTATATGAGATTATCGATTTGATTATTGGGTTCGTGATGAACCATGTGAGTATTCTAAAAGTGGATTTTTTTTTATGAGATGAGTGCAGATAATCTAAAGAGAGTAGTATTTAGTACCGAGTGGGTAAGTTACTACAGTTTCTTACCCCAAAACTATGTGCCACCATTGGTTGGGCCTGAGGCCGAGTTTATGATGATTATGACTGGGCTTGAGGTCAAGTTTCATTTAGTGATCACTAGACCTAGGTTATACTCTATAGCAAGAGTATGACGCTTCTCCCCAATGTGGGGTTTTTTTCTTAGGAGGACAAAATATTGGACTCCATGTAGCTTGCATGGTTTATGTCGGTTACGAGAACCTCCCTTGACATTTAGACTTCGAGATCAAATACCTATTTTTCCTTCCCTATAAGCTATTTTCCTAAATGGTTGAATTGCAAAGATTTTTCCCTAACTAAAGTATTTTCTTGGTGTGAGTTATTTCCTAAATGAAAGCATCTTCCCTTGTTATAGTACTTTTATAAAGCCTTGAGGTAAGTTATTTCCATAAACTAGAATGTCGTTCCATTTGAAATGGAGTGATTTCCCAAAAGCTTGAGATGAGATATTTTCCTAAAGTGAATGAAATGCCTTCAAGTATTTTTTTTCAAGTTATATGATTCTGAATTCTAAGTATATGAGTTCTAAATAGTTATGAAATATTGATCATTGAAGAAGTTTTACACTCCATGAGACTTATGCATGATTTGAAAGTATATTTTAAAGTCCTTAGCCTTTGGGTATATAGAATAACAGAAGATTTCAAATTTTGAGATTAAACAACAATGACTCACGAGATTTGTGTTACATGCTCCATTCTAGATGACTTATGAGCTTTATATTTTATACTTGTTCAAGCCATGTGAGTCATCTCATAATGCATACATGATTTGATTAAACAAGATTGTTACTATTTTATTCATATGCATTCACCCTCGCATACTTAGTACATTCCAAGTACTGATCCACATATATGTCTATGTGCTACATTGTGTCATAATGTAGGTTTAGGTACTCAGTCCCAGCCTTGCTCGTGATTCTTCGAGTACCTTGCCTATGTTTTCTACAGTGGTGAGTCCTCATGATTCGAGGATCAATCTTCAGATATTTACCATACTTAAGAGACTATGTTTTACCTTCAGTTCATTTCGAGTCAGTTGGGGACCTATCCCAACGGCTCTCTATATTTTGATTTATAGAGGCTTGCCAGACTAGTGTCAGACTTGTGATGTGTCAAGGGTTCGATATTGTGATTTTGTTGATACTTCTCTATATTGTGATTTTACAGACCGAGTATTTTTTCCATATTTCCTTTCATGTGATATGACTATGCTAGTGTTGAGTCCATTCTTATCTTGAATTGAGTGTCATTGGTAGAAACTGGATCTAAGGGTTAGCTTGGGGCTACTCGTAGTCTTAGGCACCGTGTGACATCCCGAGAAACGATTTCAGTTCGTTACAAGTTATAGCATGGATATGATATAATGCTATGTTTGGAATATAGTTTTAGGTTTTGAAGTATGATTTGTATATTTATCCTTATTGGGCTAGTGTGGTAGCCTTGAAACCATAAGTTGGGTAAAGTTGACTTGAGTACCCTTATTTCTAGTCGAAGTTGCTATCTTAGGCTTGAATATCGCTTACTTAACATCTAAAATATGAACTAGATACCTTATCCTAGTTTGGGGAATATTATGTCAAATTATGGAAATTGTAGATTATAAGTGGGATTGCTCGGCCCATTTAGGCCTAAGCTTGTGTTGAGTCTTATGGACTTAGTTGTTGATGTTAGACATAGATGAGGCTCGTAAACCTTACAATAAGGTTACAACGTAACATGGTAACTTGTATTGATGTTCCTAGATTGTGGCTTTTAGTTATGGTTATGATTCTCCTTGAGGAAGTGATATTGGGCATTTAGAGATGATATTCCTCCTAGATACGTCATGTGGCCTTTAGAGACATTATTTTCTCTTATACTTGATGATTGGCTTATAGAGTTGCTATTTCCTTTAGTCATGATTGTTGGACCTAAAGAGATGATGTTCCTCTCGGATATGTAAATAGGCCTAGAGAAGTGATATTCCTCAATATCATAATGTATGGCCTTTTGATATACGATATACTATAGACAATTACATGTCTATCAATATTATGCCTCTTGTGTGAGAGATGATTACATACTTATTGATATTATGTCTCCTTATGTGAGATGCCTCCTATACCTGAGATGATTAGAGATATGCTATATCTTATGAATATGATTACTGATATGAGTCCTGGATATGTGTATGGGCCTAAGGCTGTGATTATGATCTTGTGATTATTTCGGATAAATTAATGGGCCAAAGGCCATGTTATGATATTGACTCAATAGTCGAAAAGTATCTATCATTGTAAATGATGTGACTATAGTTTATGAATATGAATATATATATATATATATATATATATATATATGGTTGTATACACATCTCTCCGGTATGGGATGGAGGAAGATACGGTATGATGCTTACTATTCCACTGATTGAATACTAGTGATGGTACACATAGATTTAGTTCATTCATGATTATTATATTGGTAATTGATGTGATTCTAGTTAAAATATGATCTTATGATTTTTTCTTCCTAACTGAGGGATAAGATAAGTGGTAGCTAGATGTCTTCAGGTGGCTATAGTACTTTATGGCTAAAAATCTAAAGTACTAGTTAAATAACCTTGCTTAGTTGAAATATGGTAGCTAACGATTAGAGTCGATACGTGGCCATGAAAATGGGTTTATCTATGATAATGATTAGTTGCTATTGATAACAAAGTTGTGATGCGGATTAGTTGTTAAGTAAGGATAATGTGGCTTAATATTGCTCGATGATAAAGAAAGTTAGTGATAATGATGCCTAGTTAATAACGATGCCTAGATGAAGATAATACCGAGTTAATAATGTTTACTAACTAATAATGAGGATTAGTTGAATAACAAAGATTAGTTCATAAATGATAGTTAGTTAATGATTGGTGTTAGTTAATAAAAGATGGTTAGATAATAATTGGTAATTTGTTGGCTAATAATGATTATCGGATATATGATAATTATTTGATGATAATTAATAGTTGATAAATGGTGATTATGGTCCTGTGATGAGTAGCGAATTAGCGGTTTAATAATCATAAGCATTGGTAAGCTAATAATATGCAGTTGGGATGTATTGACAAGATAGATATCTTTACAGTTATGAGTATATCAGCTTGCTTTTGTGCACCTATTATATGCCTATATTTAGGTGTTGATAGTTATGATGATATATTGATACTCGGTAAGACTGGAGGATTTTGTGATGATATCGATACCCGGTTCAAGTCCGGAGGATACTATTGAGATGATATGGATACTCGGCGGGCCAGAGTTTGATTACGATGATGATGGTCCTAATGAGGACAGTTATGATATTGATGGTATACTTTAGCCATGACCCAATTTTTGAGTCATGATGGCACCTTTCCCATCTCACCGTTAGGTAAGCCAATACCGTAATTCAAAGTTAATGCAATGGGTTACCTTGGTAAGAACGTCCAACATGGAACCTATATAAGGATACAATATATAAACAACAACATTTCACAACTGAAGACAACTAATATTTAAACACAAATCCCATGACCTGATAGTATAAATACATGAGCTTCTAAAGTTGACAATAGGAATTTACAATCTCAAAGTCTAAACTGTCTTAGATAATCTCATATATTTGTCTCGAAAGCAAAAGAAAAATAAATATAGAAAGGGAAGAGGGCAACTCAAACTCCAAGAGCTCACCTTATCTCCAAATAGTCCATGCGGCATGAACTAGCTCAACGACAGTAACTAGAACATGGATCTGCACCAAAAAGGTACAGAAGTGTAGTATAAGTAACAAAACACGGGTACTCAGTAGGCATTATCGGTCAACTAAGCTAAATTGTAATATAAAAATGATATAACATAAGATAATAACTTAAAGTCAAGGTATAGGATCAAACCTGAATCTCCTCCAATATCACTGTAACAATATCTATACTACTAAGGCAATAGCACGACATACTATATCAATATACTCCATAATCACCATACCAACTGAATATCATTTTGGAAGCATAAATTCACATGTACAATAATAAGCATTTGTCTCCCATAATCATCACCAACCATCTTTAGAACACAAAGCACAAGAACATACCACGACGTCCCATACCACCGGGAAGTACACAAAAAAGAACACAACAAAGAACTCGTCACAGAGTCCCATACCACCGAAGAGTACACCAAGGAATACAATACAAGAACTCATCACGGCGTCCCATACCATCGAAGAGTACACTAAAATTTCAACCAATAATACGCCAAGTACAACTACTCAACCATTAGCCAGAGCCGCGGGTAGCATAACCCTGCCATGGCTTGTACCAAGGTCCAAAATCAGTATCCAAACAACAATTTAATCACAACAAAACCAATACTGTTATAGCAAAATCATATAATTACTTATCCTCCAATTTTCCACTAAAATCCATGTAAGGTCTAAACTAGTTAACCTCTATTTCCATAAGCCACAACGTTACAAGTCTTATTGTTATTAGCTATCAAATAGAGAAAAGCTACAAGTTACCACTACTACGAATTATTCGCCTATCACAAGGCCATTTTCTAATTAGCACTCTCATTATAAAATTCATCAACTAAGACACCACGGCATTACATATTTGAAGTCAACCTAGTTATGTATCATGTAATACTAAGCTTATTATCATTCGGCATGCTATAACCTTAAGGACTAGATCCCATATTTTAAGCAAGTAAGGTCCGCCAACTAGTTCACTAGACTTCTAGTATTCAAACCATAGTCATTTATTAAAAATAACTAGTTATCATATAATCCATTTAACTAGGCAAAATTCCATCACATAACCATTATTCCAAGTCGAATAGATTTGCTAGGTAAGCCTTTGGTTCTACATAAAGTTTCATATACCAATTAGCCTTAACCCATTCATAGGTATATGTGACTTCTAGTTACCAATTATTGTCAACAAGGGTTACACCTCTCATTTAGTGAATAAGGAAAAGGAATGAATAACCATTTACCAAAGGAGACATCATATCCCACGTACATAAGAGGTTTGGCCCCACACGGCCCAACCTCACAAGTATCAATGCATTTATGTAAATTTGTCCCACATGGCATCATAATATCTTACCTCTTTTGGATTCACCAGGTATCAACATAACATCAACATATCCTTTAGATTCACTGAGTATTAATCATAACATCAACATATCCTCCGAATTCACCGGGTATCAACATAATATCAACATGTCCTCCAGATTCACCGGGTATCATTATAACATCATCACTTCTTTCAAATTTACCGAGTATCAACATCACATCAACATATCCTTCAGATTCATCGGGCAACATCATAACATCAACATATCCTCCGGATTCAGCGGGCAATATTATACATCATTACCTCTTCCAGATTCACCGATTATTATCATCACATCAACACATCTTTTGAATTCACCAGGCATCATCATACCATTTCATATTTCTCAAGGCAATAACATACATACACGTACATAGCCAAATCAATAAGCAAATACAAGCTCACAAGGCTATCCATGTCATGACAACTAGATAATCCATCAAGTATACATATTAACCAACCATTATCCATATGTATAACCCAACAACTGAGGTTTAACCATTATTAATCTCAACAACATAATTTACACATTCACCTAGTATCTAGGTCTTTAAGGGATTTCATAGTTCAAGCTTAAGGTGGGTCAAGTCCCACTCCTAAATTCCCAGAATGCCAAAGTCCACCATCATAAGTCTAACATCAACTCGGATTAGGCTAAGTTATCTAAATCATATCATAAGGTCTTATCAATCCTTACTAAGCCTATCGGGGAAATCTTCTTTAAGTATTCCTCCTAAGTCAACCCAACACCAAGGTCATTTCCTATCTAAGCACTAGCTAAGCTAACATACTCCTAAGGTTAGGGAGCAACTTTATTCTCATCTATTAGAGCAACGAGAGTATTATGATACTATTCATGAGACTACAAGTAGACTATCCAAGGTCCTAGGCTAAGGGTCAAGCATCATACTGTAACGCCCTGATTTTCTGAACCGAAATGCTACACGATGCTTATGACCCCGAAGGACCACAAGCTAACCCATGACTGATATTTGTACTTGTAAATTGCATAATATCTCATAAAATATGCGGAAACATAAACTGTAAGGCCATAAGGTTCAATACTGATACATATTTGAAAAATATGGTATAACAATACCAAAAAAAACATAAATATTGAAGACTGAATATCTAATCTGACATCTAGTCTGAAAGCCTCTAACTGAACTGAATAAAGAGTTGAAGGAACATGTCTCCAACTAACTCCATGAACTGAAAAACTAATCTGAAATATTATAATAAAGTAATAATAATATTGTCCTCGAATGAAGAGGAGCACTGACTGTTGAAATCTACAATGCTACTGCTGCTTTAAAACTCATGCCTCTATACCTATGGCGTCAAATAAAACATCATAGCACGAATGCATCAGTACGACTGAATGTACTGAGTATACGAGTGAGGTAGGCTAAATGTAAAGGGTTTTATATGCATGAACAATGCTGACTGAGATAAATGTGAGAACACATACATACATACGTAACTGCAACTAAACTAGTGGTGTTACTGACTACTGAGTCTGAATACTGACAACATGAGTTTACTGATGCTGAGATACTAAATGACTGAGTTTACTGATATGGATATGTAATTCACTAATAAGTGAGGAACTGATACTGTATTACTGAATACTGGGAGAATGATACTATATTACTAATAAAGGAATAATTGTTTCTGATAGTTCTGATTATAAAGAACTGATTTGATTGACCGTATATAACAGTCCTAAAATTGAACTCGTGATAACATGACTACTGAGTATGAATACTGATGACATATATTTACTGATAACATATCATGAAAGATAACTAAATTTTCTGATAACTGATATATATGATAATATGAGTTTTGATAATTGATAGCATGAATGACTGTATTTGACAGTCCTAAATCTGATAGAACTAGCTGAGTTTCGTACTGTTTTTGAGTTGAGTGTATCTAACAGTCCTAATATCCTGAAGAACTATCTGAGTTCTTTTACTGAGACTGATACTAAAATTGTGGGAAGTAGTTATCTAACCGATATGCCCCAAATATGCTATAATAGCTAAGCTGGGGTCCAATCTCTGCTCTAATTGGAAGGGTGTCAATACCGTACCACTGGTAAGGACAAGCTGTGAGTGACCCTCATCTGGCAGGTACTCTAATGAGAATGGTGGAAACCCTTATCTGACAGGTTAAGCCACCTTATCTACCCTTAACTGACAGTTATTGATGTCTCAACCTATGCTGGCTACATAGTTCTGGAATGCAAGGACTACTTCTAAGAATCACACCCTCTACTAGCAGGTGAGTTCCCATCCTTGGGTTTGCTCGGTGCTGAATCCTACTCCCAATTGAATGACACTGAACTATTATACTGCCTTTACATGAGTTTTCCTAAGTCATGAGACTGACTGAAGTCTACTGAACATGGCTTGACTGAGAGTATTGTTAAAACATGACATGGCTCTAGGCACACAACTATATTTTTCGGGTACGAATACCCCCAGGACTCGATGGAAGGAAATTGACATGACATGACATACAAGAGTACTTGAACAACATTAACAATCCATAATATAGCATCTACGGGGAATTCATAAATCTTGTGGTTTTCATAACCTTTTCATAGATCTAATATCATGGTCAATTCTAATATCATGACAAGCCAACAACATATTCATAGCACATTAATAGCATAGAAATCATCTTGATCAAGTAGACATGGCATAACTTAAAGAGACATGGCAAAATCTTGGAGCATGAAGACTAGGTACTTGATCATCATTTATTCGTTGAGGCACATTATCAAACACATGGTAGGCATAGCTTTAGCATGGGAGTCAACTTAAGCACATGGATATGGCATGGAATCATCATTTAGATCACAAATAGGTCAAAGTTCTCAATTCTTCTTCACTTAGGCATTTTAACAAACACCTTGCATGCACTATTTAAGGCATAGACCTAATGATCAATTTTATACACCATAACACCATAATTCAACTCAATTCAACCAATTGAATCCACAAAATATTATGGTATCAGGAACACATGTAAAGATTTGAACTTTATTCACACAACATGGAATTCACGTGAAATCATAAAACATGGAGTAAGGACTTTTTAATTGAGCACTCTTAAATCATGAAAACATGATTATGCCTATTCTAGGCATTTCGTCGAACACCTTGCATGCACACTTTATGGCATAGGTGTTCTTAATAATTTAGTCATCTTAAACCACCCAATTTCATGCGTTTTAACTACAAGCACATATACTTCATGAGAATCACCCTAAATTAATATCTTGAAGCATAAACAACAACCATTAACATGTGCATGATCATATCTCAACAAGACAATCACAATATAGTATTTAAAGCATGGTTCTTGGACTCCTACGGATGAAACGAATCCGTGGATGAACACTGCGCATACCTTAGGTGGAAGATTCTTGAAGAAATTCTTAGACATGTTCTTGATTCCTTGACTAGAGTTCGTGTTCCTTTGAGAGAAAATAAATTGGCTCTTGAGTTTGAAAAACTTGAATATCATATATTCTTGAAGAAGGATTTGATTCTTGTTATAGGTTATGATCTTGAGAGAAACCCTTCTTTTGATGTTGAAGATAAATGAGGAGTTATGTTCTTCAATTGATGGGATTTGGGTCTTCAATTTGAAAACCTAGCTTAAGTTCTTGAGAGGATTTTGAGAAGAGGAGTCTATTTTACTGCAAATAAGCCTTAATCCCGTGTTTGGAGTATATATAGGGGTGGAAGATGACCAAAATACCCCTAAGAAACAATTAAGGTCAAATCTGTCCCTAATTGACTGTCTGATAGGCTGAAGTAAATTGATCATAACTTTTTATTTAGATGTCCAAATGGGATGAAATTAATTTCATTGGAAAGAAGACTCAAAGATCTTTCCATTGATATATAGAAGCTCTCACATTTAAATATATATTTGGAGTTATGATTGTTTGAAGTTGACCCTGAAATGCTGAAAAAACTGGGCAAGCACTGGAGTTAGCAGGCTGCGTGGGCTAATCGCCCGAGACTTCTGTTTTGGGCACCCAAACATGCCTTTACGCTACTCCAAAAATTCCAAAACTCACTCAGAATATACTATGAGCTTTCCCGATCGTAACTCAACTTGAAAATTGAAAAATGGACGTCAGGAAGGTCACCAAATAAATCCCCAAAGTTTGGAGGTTTAAAATAAGACTAAGTGTTGAATCTTGAACACTTAGCAAAATTTTGTAAGTGTTGGGATCTTTCATGGAGCTTTACGAGCTGAATTTGACACGCGATTTTGTGGGGTATTACACATACCTTGCAAGTTTAGTAACCTATAAGAACTAACTAATCCCAATTATCACCATTCAACCCTTTATCATCTAAATCCCGCCCAATCTCACAAGATATCAACAATTATACTACAATCAAGCTCAATCAAACTATAAGTAGGCCTAACCTACCTTGAGCCCAAGCAACTCACGAGCCAATAAGATTTTCCTTTCCTTTTGTTGAAGCCTCCTTTTCCAAGAGCAAAGCTATCAATAATACATTCTAAGCATTACAACAAGAATGACAATGCCCATTATGGCACTACTGTGCCATAGGTTCAAAAGGACACCAAACCCCCAAGTGGGTTTCACCTTTGGAAATGAGTTTCCAAGACCAACCCATTGTTCAACTACCTTTAGGGAGTTATAGCCCTCAAGAAATTTGAGTCAATCAATCAAAATTGGGGATACACTTGAGCCTCAATAATTTAGGGGTTTTGCATCAAGAAATCATGAAATTAATACCAAACTAGAAGAGATTTTACCTTAGATTATAGCAAGTTCAATTTGACAAGCTGTTTAAGCTCCAATTCAACCCACAAGACTTACTTAGAAGATTTCACACTTCATTATGTTTTGTAAGTTAAGAGGGAGGCACAAAATAGCCAAAAATTTTGAGACAACAGCCTTCAAATAGGCTTGCCCAGCTCTCAGTTCTCACGGTCGCGCCACTCACCTAGCCGTGGTAATGACACCGTGATCGTGATTTATCTTTTATGGTCACGGCATCTCGGTCAACACAAGGCATGGCTGGAGCTTGAAACTTGGTTCCGGCTTTGGCCAATGCCTAGAGATGCATTCGGGGTCTGTTTCTAACAAACAAGATATATAACCCTATAGTTTTTGACATTCCGAACACATTGGCGAAGTCATATTTTGCATACGAGGCTGTTCTGCCAAGGTTTTCACTTAGTGGTCAATTAGGACCAACAAAGACTTCAAATTGAGAAAGTGGTTCAAGGAACTAAACAAACCTCCAGGTAATCGACCTATCAGTTCTGGCAAGTCACGAATGACTTAGGGTGGCTATGGAGAAACTCTATCGGTGAAAATAAGCAAGAATGCAGAAAATGACTTAAGGAGTCACTACAACATCCACTACTAAGGAATTTTTGTCCTCGAAAGTTAAAGATAAGAAAAAACCTGAAGTCTCGAACAAGTGAGGATACTGGGCTCGCATCTCACTCTCGACCTCCCAAGTAGCCCCCTCTACTGGGCGATGCCTCCACTAAACCTTGACCACCGGAATCTCCCTAGTACACAATTATCTTACATCACTAGCAAAAATAAGCATAGACTCCTCCACAAAGGTCAACTGATTGTCCAACTGGACCGAGTCCCATCTAAGAACATGAGAAGGATCAGTAATATACTTCCGCAACATAGAGACATGAAAAACTAGATGAACAGCGACAAAGTCTGGAGTTAAAGCCAACTCATAGGCCACCTCACCGACTATTCAAAGAATCTCAAAAATACCAATATAGCGAGGGCTAAGCTTACCCTTTCACACAAATATCACCATACTTCTCATAGGTGAAACATGAAGGAACATACAGTCACCAACTCCGAATCTCAAGGCATAGAGTCTATGGTCAGGATGGGCCTTCTTCCTACTCTAGGCTGCTCTCAGCCTATCCTGAATCACCCTGACCCTATCCAACGAGTTCTGAAGCAAATCTATACCACGATATCTAACCTCTGATGTCTCAAACAATCCAATAGGGGAACGACACCGCCTACCATATAAATCCTAATAAGGCTCTATCTCAATACTCGAATGATAACGGTTGTTGTAGGTGAACTCTATTAATGCCAAGTGATGATCCCACTTACCTCCAAAGTCTATAACATAAGCTCATAGCATATCCTCAAGCACCTGAAAGTTCACTCAAACTAACCATCCATCTGCAGATGAAAGGTTGTACTCAAATCCATTTGAGTACCCAACTCCTTCTGAAATGCTCTCTAAAACCTCGAAGTGAACATAGAACCATGATCTGATATGATAGACACACCCCATGCAAATGAACTACTCACAAACATAAATCTAGGCTAATCTCTTAGAACTAAAGGTCATCTGAATAACAATAAAATGAGCTAACTTGGTCAAACGATCCACAATAACCCAAATACCAATGTGACCATGGGAAGTAAGAGGCAAACTACTAATGAAATCCATGGTAATCCTTTCCTATTTCCACTTAGGAATGGGCAATCTCTGAGTCAATTCACCTTGACATTGGTGCTCGGCATTAACCTGCTAAAAACATAGGCAACGAGATACAAAGTATGCCATATCCTATTTCATACCATCCCACCAGTACAACTACCTCAAATCTCTATAAATCTTTGTTGTACCAAGATAAATAGAATATCTAGAACTATAAGCCTTACGCAGAATCAACTAAATCAAGACATCAAGTAGGGGAACACAAATACGACCTTAAAATCTCAAGATACCCTCTGAATCTATGGTGCATCTCCTAGACTAACCACTTACTACTCGATCACAAAAAAGGCATAACTTACTATCCTCAAACTAACAGTCGTGCATCTGCTTAAACAGGGAGGACCTCGGCTCCACACAAGACAAAATCCTCGTAGGATTTGAAATATCGAGGCAAACCATCAAATTAGCTGAAGACTGGATGTCCCATACCAAGGTCCTCTGAGAAACTAAAATACAAGCCAAACTATCCATACTCACTACCTTTCGACTTAAGGCATCCGCCGCAAAATTTGCCTTACTCGTATAATATAAGATAGACATATCATAGTCCTTTAGCAAGTCCATCCACCTACACTGGCGGGCATTAAGCTCCCGCTGGGTCATAAGATGCTAAAGACTACAATGATTGATGAAAATCTCACAGTGCAACCATAGAATTAATGCCTCCAAATCTTGAGCATAAAAACTATCACCCCCTACTTCAAATCATGAGTGGGGTAGTTACGCTTAGGCACCTTAAGATATCTAGAAGTATAGGAAATGACATGACCCTGCTACATCAAAACATAACCAAGACCAAGACCAAAAGTATCACAAAACATAGTAAATCCCTCACCCTCAACTGGAAGAGCTACCAAGGCTGAAGTGAGACAATACTTGATCTTTTCAAAGCTCAACTCATACTTCTTGAATCATCAAAAGGGAACTTCCTTCTGAGTCAATCTAGTCATAAGGGCTAATAAGGTAGCAAAGCTCTCAACAAAGTGGCTATAATAACCAGTCAAACCGATAAAACTACGAACCTCAGTCGGAGATATAGGTCTAGCCCAATCATGAATCACTAAAATCTTAGTCAGGTCTACTATAATACCAGCCTTGGACACCACATGTTTGAGAAAATATACTGACTCAATCCAAAACTCGCACTTAGAGAACTTGGCAAAAAGCACATGCTCTCTCAAAACCCAAAGCACAATACTCAAATATTGCACATTCTCCTCACTACTTCTTGAATACACAAAGATATCATCAATGAACACAATAACAAAGGAGTCTAGATAAGGTCTGAACACATTATTCATCAAGTCCATAAATGCGGCTGGGGCATTAGTCCGCCCAAAAGACATCACCAAAAACACATAGTGACCTTAATGGGTACTAAAGGCTATTTTCGGGATGTCCTCAGCCCGAATCCTCAATTGATGATAACCGGACCTCAAATCTACTTAGATAATATAGTTGCACCCTAAAGCTGATAAAACAAATCATCAATGTGAGGCATACAATAATAGTTCTTCAGCATCACCTTATTAAGCTATCTATAGTTAATAAACATCCAAATCAAACTATCTTTCATAGTTACAAACAAAATAAGGGATCCTCATGGGGACACACTCGATCTAATCAACCCCTTGCCAAGAAGATCCTAGAGCTAAGAGTTCAGCTCCTTAAGTTCTGCAGGATCCATACAACAAGGTGACATAGAAATAGGTCGAGTACCAGGCTCAAGGTCAATAGAAAACTCAATCTCATGGTCAGGATGGATACCAGGCAAATCATCAAGAAACACGTCAAGAAACTCACACACAATAGGAACAGAGTCAAGCATCGAACTCTCAACACGGGTATCATATACATAGGCGAGATAAGACTTGAAACCACTTGACATAAGCCATCTAGCAAAAATATAAGAAATAATCCCTATTGACTCGCGCTTAATCACTCCCTGCCACATGACTGGGAGTACACCGGGCATAGTTAAGGTAACGGTCTTAGTAAAATAATCCATGACCGCGTGATAGTGTGATAATCAGTCCATGCCCAGAATCACATCAAAATCCAACATATTCAGAATAATAAGATCAGCATAAGTATCAACATCACTAACTATCACGATATATGATTTGAATACCCAATCCACTACTAAAGAATCACCTACGGGAGTAGATACACGCAATGGCATAGATAATAAATCACTGGACAACTCCAATCGTGGTTCATAATAAGCAAATATATAAGCATAAATGGATCCAGGATCAAATAAAGCAAGAGCCGACTTGTGGCATACCAAAATCTCACCTGTGACTACTGTATTCAAAGACTTAGCCTCGGTCCTAGCAGGTACTGCATACAACTAACCATGCTTACCACCTGGCTGGGCACCTGAACGACCACCTGCCCTGCCTTTCTGAGTACCACCTCAAAAACCCTGGTAACCACCTCTACGACCTCACGCACCACCCCTACATGAGGGATAGACTACCCAAATAGGAGTAGCTCCCTGGGCTAAACAATCATCGCCCCTCGACTAGGGCACTCTCTAGAGAAATAACCAAGAAGTCCACAAGTAAAACAAGACTCATTAGGTGAACCATAACTCACAAATTCGACTGATCCAGCCTAGATACCACACCTATCATGTCCTATAAATAAACCCCTCATAGACTGATTACCACCTCTACTAGGGTGCCCACTAGAAATAAACTGATCCCCATTGGCTGCCTGAAGAACTGCCTACACTGGTTGACAAATATGACCCTGAGGTTAAAAAGATAGACGTCAAGGATGTCCAGCATAAGGAATACCACCTCTGAATCGGGAACTACCACGGCTCCCACCAAATCTGCCCTGATACTTGGGCCTCTTATCACGGCCCTCACGCTGCATGTTCTTCACCACTCTAGTATGATCAACAACCTTAGTAAAGGTCCTACCAGCAGCGACCAAACTCTGAGTAGCCATCCAAATAAGAAGCATCAATCCTCTCACAAAGTAGCAAACTCTTACATACTCAGTATCTAATATAGAAGTTGCATGCCTGGCTAACTTATAGAAACAAACCTCATACACAACAACTGTCATAGAACCTTACTCCAACCTAGAGAACTGATCTCTTAAATGATCTCTGAGTTTATGTGGCATAAACTTCTCCAAGAACATCTCGAAGAACTAAGCATAAGACAGAGGGGAATATCTAACTGGTCTAGAACTCATAAAACCCTTCCACCAGTGTCTAGAAAATAAGTCTAACATAAGTGTGATGTAGTCCACACCACGAGTGTCAACAAGGCCTAACCCACTAATCCTATCCTCACAAGCAGTAGAAACTTAAATACATCCTCTCCAGGAGAACCAATAAATCTACGTGGAGCTAACCTCAAGAACCTACCCAGCATCTTTTGCTCCTCAGCAGACATAGCAGGCTGGGTCACAACTGGCTAAATAATTGTCGGTGGAACAATAGCCAGAATAGGAGGAACCTCAACTCTAGGAGCTGCAGTTGTAGGATGCACTCCTGCTCCAAAAGACTACAAACTATCAATAATACCTAAAATCTTAACTAAAGTATCCCTAAGCAAATAAAAGGGGATAAATCCTGGTGGAGCCTGGGTTGGTCCCTAGCCCACTGCTAGCTGAGGCAGGGGAATCTTTGGCTCGAGTGTAGGAATATAATCCTGGAGAGGTATACCATGATCCTTAACTAGGGATAAATCACGAGTCTAGGTCTCGGGACCCTACTCAAGTATCACTAAAGCACGTGTCATACGTATCTACGAAAGAGTAAAGTCAATAGAATATCTTACAAACCAACTCAGACTCTTAGCATGATATGAGTAAAATAAGTGAAGGACTTCTAAGAATGTCTCATAGCCACCCGAAGATAGTAAACGGATGTCAAAATTTTGATCCACATGACTCTATTAGATACTTGATCTTGTACCAATAATATCAGTGAAACCCAGGCTCTGATACCAATTTGTCATGACTTGATTTATGAGTCATGATCTTACCTACCCCATCCCACTAGTAGGTAAGCCGATATCATAAACCGAAGCTAATATAATGGGTTACCTTGGTAAGAACATTAAACATGGACCCTATATAAGGATATAATATATCAAAAACAATGTTTCACATCTAAAGACAACCAATATGCAAACACAAATCCCATGACCTGATAGTATTAATACAAGAGCTTCTAAACTTGATAATAGGAATTTATAATCTCAAAGTCTAAATTGTCGTATATACTCTCATACATTTGTCTCATAAGCAAAAGACAAATAAAGATAGAGGGGAAAGAGGGCAACTCAAACTCTAAGAGCTTACCCAATCTCCAAAAATTCAACGCAGTATGAACTAGCTCAACAATGGCAACTAGAACCTGGGTCTGCACCAAAACGTAAAGAAATGTAGTATATGTACCAAAACGCTGGTACTCAGTAGGCATCATCGGCTAACTGAGCTAAATTATAATATAAAGATGATATCAAGTAAGATAATAAATTAAAGTTAAGGTATAGGATCGAACCTAAATCTCCTACAATATCACTGTAATAATATCTATACTACTAAGGCAATAGCACGACATACTATATCAATGTACTCTATAATTGCCATACCAACTGAGTATCATTTTTGAAGCATAAAGTCACATGTACAATAACAAGCATTTTTCTACCATAATCATCACCAACAATCTTTAGAACACAAAGCACAAGAATTTACCACGACGTCCCATACCACCAGAAAGTACATGAAAAAGAACACATCAAAGAACTCGTCATAGTATCCCATACCACCAAAGAGTGCACGAAGAAATACAATATAAGAACTCATCACGGAGTTCCAAACCACCAGAGAGTACACCAAAAGTTCAACCAATAATACATCAAGTACAACTACTCATTTATTAACCAAAGCCACGGGTAGCATAACCCTACCATGGCTTATACCAAGGTCCACAATCATTATCCATACCATAATTTAATACAACAAAACCAATATTGTTATTACATAGTCATATAATTACTTATCCTACAATTTGACACTAAACTCCATGTGAGGTCTAAACTAGTTAACCTCTATTTACATAAGCCACTAGGTTACAAGTCTTATAGTTTCTAGCTATCAAACTGAGAAAAGCTACAATTTACCATTACTACCAATTCCTATTGGCTATTTTATAGTTAGCACTCTCATTGTAGAAGTCATCAACTAAGCTACCACGGCATTACATATTCAAAGTCAACCTAGCTATTCATCATGCAATACTAAGCCTATTATCATTAGGCATGTTATAACCTTAAGGACTAGTTCCCATAGTTTAAGCAAGTAAGGTCCGCCAACTAGTTCACTAGACTTCTAATATTCAAGTTGTAGCCATTTATTAAAAATAACTAGTTATCACATAAGCCACTTAACTAGGCAAAATTCCATAACATAACCATTATTCCAAGTCAGTAGATTTTCTAGGTAAGCCTTTGGTTCTACACAAGGTTTCATATACAAATTATCCTTAACCCATTAATAGGAATAAGTTACTTTTAGTTACCAATTAGGGTCAACAAGGGTCATACCTCTCATTTAAGGAATAAGGACAAGGAATGAATAACTATTTACCAAAGAAGACATCATGACCCACATACATAAGCAATTTGGCCCCACACGGCCCAACCTCACAAGTATCAATGCATTTATATAAATTTTCCCCACACGGAATCATAATATCTTTTCTTTTTTCGGATTCACTGGGTATCTACATAAGATCAACATATCCTCTGGATTCACTGGTATTAATCATAACATCAACATATCCTCCGAATTCACCGGGTATCAACATATCCTCCGAATTCACTGGGTATCATTATAACATCATCACCTCTTCTGTATTTATCGGGTATCAATATCACATCAGCATATTCTTCAGATTCACCGAGAAATATCATAACACCAACATATCCTCCGAATTCCTCGGGCAATATCATGTATCACTGGGCATCATGCCATTTCATATTTCTCAAGGAGAACATACATACACATACATAGCCAAATTAATAAGCAAATAAAAGCGCACAATAATAGAGTAATACGGATGTAAGAGAACATGTATCATCCTACTTTGCTATTAAGCATTACCACATAACATGAGCATAAACATGAGCATGAGTATCCATATGATAAATACAATTATCATTTTCCCAAGGATATCCATATCATGACCACTAGATAATCCATCAAGTATACATAATAACCAACTATTATCCACATGTATAACCTAACAACCAAGGTTTATCCATTAATAATCTCAATAATGTAATTTAGACATTCATCTAATATCTAGATATCTACGGGATTATAGAGTTCAAGCTTGAGGTGGGTCAAGTCCCACTCCTAAATTTTAAGAATGTAATAGTCCACCATCACAAGTCTAATATCTACCTGGATTAGGCTAAGTTATCTAAATCATATCATAAGCGCTTATCAATCCTTACTAAGCCTATAGGGGAAATCTTCTTTAAGCATTCCTCATAAGTCAACCCAAAACCAGGGCCATTTACTAATAAAGCACTAGTGACAACGCACATGCAAGTGTACGTAGTCTACCTAGTAGTAAAGTGTCCTTCAAGAAAGCTGGGTATCGATCCCACAGGAACTTGTTCCAATAATGATTCAATTTTAGTTCAACTATTAAGATTCAATTGATGTGAAAGTAACCAAAAAGAGTTTGGGATTTGTAAACTAAAGTAAAGGAAACAATGCATAAAGTAAAGTCTTGGAACAATTAATGGTGTAAAGCCCAGGGTTAAAGTACTTCGAACAATCATATTATAATGTTGAAATTTATTCGTTAACTTGCTTATCTTGGTTGTTGATTCATAAGGTTAATTGCATGATCATGGTCTCACAACCTCTAATCATTTACCTAATTTGGACATTACAACTACATAGTTGAGCGGGAATGTAATAATCGTATTAAGTTCTTTAAGCTATCATCCAACGTGTGAATCAAGTAAGGAATCTAAGTACATCCCTATCCTAGACATTAACTCAAATTCCTTATTTTATAAAGTAATAAGAACCATACTTTATTTATTCTCATGTTCTATCTCTCTATTTCCTCTCCCGAGATCACAAGTTTGACAATAGATGTATTTTTTGGGTGATCAATCCATCAAATAATTAAATCAAGAATAAACAAACAATCAATAATGATAAGTAAATTAAATGAATTTAATCCAAAATAGTAGTACTCATGTTCTTGGCTTTAACCCAAAAAGAGGGTGTTTAGCCGATAATATTCATAATCACGATCCAAATAATTGAATACATGTTATGATATAATTAAAAGCTAAGTAAAAAATTATAAAACCTAAAAGAATGTGCAGCAGCCTTCTCCTTTTTCTCCACTACATTCCAAACTATTTCAGAATTGTCCAAACCTCCACCCCACTT
Organism: Capsicum annuum; assembly: GCF_002878395.1. NCBI lineage: Eukaryota > Viridiplantae > Streptophyta > Magnoliopsida > Solanales > Solanaceae > Capsicum > Capsicum annuum. The sequence goes on along the minus strand of NC_061118.1, from coordinate 63,571,846 downwards.
TTTGCCTAACAAAGTGTGTATATATAATATATTAATCCTAATCTTTGTAGGATGAAGAGAATTGAAAGATTCCCAGCTTCCAAGACACACCTAACCACGTGAGCAATTTAATATATCATATTTATAATATATGTCAAATCTGTGTATAAGTGGAATTGAACTTTAGCCGTGCATAAACAATGTACCGCATCGATGATATCATTGATAAGAGCAATGCGACGCATCGATGATCTCATTGAAAAAGCACAGCATATTACATCCTTATTGCGTCGGCTCACTAGAATTGTCCTCCAAAATAAATTCTAAGTGTTGAACGTCCCATCTTTTTCTCATGCCTTTTGTAGAATATTTCCAATGAATTTCCAGCATTTTTATAATCACCATATTCAGCTCACAAAGCTTCCTACGTAATCACACTCCACGAATTCGAGATCAAAACAATACTACCTCAACGATGAATCAAAACAAGAGCTAAGACTAGGCTAATTCACAATGATCTTCAACTTATCGCTCCGACTCTTAACTTAATCAACTTGAACTTTGCCTATTAAAAACACACAAGTTATTCCACTCATAATTGTATATTAAAACCATTAGGAACTCCTTAAACACATTAGAATCAAAAGAAAATAACTAGACATACAACTAGCTCAAGCTAGTAAAACTAGTTTTCTCGATTGAACTCTAAATGACTCAATTAACTACAAACTTTTTTTGAAAATACTTTGAACCATTGTAATCACATACTTAGACACTTACATGCTTATTTATATCATAATTAACACATCAAGCACTCAAGTTATCTTCAAAACAAGACTAAAAGAGCTAGAATAGTAACACTAAAGTGCATAAATACACCCAACATCATCACCCCACACTTAAAACCTTGTTCGTCCTCGAACAACTCTTAACTTAAGCATCATAAGTTGAGTAGACTCTATGCTTCTACTAAATGCAAGACACTCAAGCTAGTACTACAATGACTACACAGAATGTAAGTTTCTACACTAAGCATGTTATAAACACAATTAAAAGCTCATGAACACTGCTCCAAAACATCCTAGCCTTAAGAATTCACTCACCTAGTTGGAAAACTCATGCTTATTGATCAATATAGTACATCATACAAATAACCCACATTCATCAAATATGTGCCCTTACAATAAGAGAGTTACCCATAATCACTAACATAAAAACATTTTATAATATAATGGGTTCAGGAATCAAATTACGCTCGCTCTCACAAAGAATTCACAAGTTACACACAATGAACCATAGGCTTTCCCTTAGTGTACTACTCCACTAATATCAGAATAGTGAAGCTTAGGATCAAATAGGTCTTTTCCAGGTTGTAATGTAGGCTAAGGGATGGGCAGGAACTATTTTGGCAGAATTGTGACTATCTTCCCTAAGTGCTTTAATACATCACTTTTTACAATTAAAACCAATCTCCAATAACTAAATTACACCATTTTTGTCTACCCCATTCTTTTTTTTTAACCCTATCTGATTAAGCTTTTTTACATACACTATGGTGGAAGTATTTTATGCACAATTCATTCAAATTGAACAAATTATTATTCTTTTCATTAATCAACTCCCCCACAACAACATGAAACACATATTTGAACATGAATAGCTATCTCTTTGGGGGGCTTCAATGTCACCTTTTCTCCTCTTATTTTTTAATTCCTTAATTAATTTTTCAATAAAACGCCTAGCAGCTTTGGAGAAAATTAAGGTCTATCAAAGAAGGGTTTAGGCTATATATGAGGCTACCAAAGAAAAAGCTAAAGGCTTAATGGGGCTTACTAGGATTAAGCACAAAGGTGGGTAAAAAAAAGAGGTATAAAACAAGGCTATCAAAGAAATGCCTAAATCATCTCCGAAACCCACTTTCTTTATTTTTCTTTTCACACACACCGGGCAAGTTCTAGACATCAGATGCAACAAGAAATATACTACAACCTCACATCACATGGCACATGATTGACTCACACAAGATCATCATAGACTCTCAATAAACAATAGCATGAATTCAAATTTAAGCTAACAAGTACAAGAGTCATAAACATGAGCCTAGGAACCTCAACAATAGTAATTCGCAACAATCAACATGCTTACACAACTAAAACAATTTCACCATGGAATCAAAAATAGCATCAACAAGAATATTTTGCATTAAAAAAATTAAATTGAGTCTAAAAATGGGGATTTCCCTATGCCACACTTAAAAATCTACTTTGTCCCTATAGTGAACTTAAAAGTAAGAGATACAAATACTCCTTGAGGCCTCTAGGCCTAGATAGTAGCATATTTTTGCATCAAAAAGGTTCGTAGACCCCACACTCAATCTTTTCCATGCTCCTTAGCTCAAGTTTCCGGTACTCAGACTTTACATCAACCTATGACTCAACAAAACAAAAACTATGTGAACTAAAACCTACAAACTAAAGAATAAAACATACCTACTTTAACTTGGGTTACCTCCCAAGCAGCGCCTGATTCAGTGTCACGGCATGACCCAACTCAACTCAACCAAATTTCTTCATCTTATTCCTCACACTTGGAGGCCATCTTCTTATTCAATTTTAACCTCTTAAATGTACACTCTCAAGGTCAATAGCTTTTTTAACTTTATCCTTCCCATGCTCATCAATTTCCATCATATCATATTACGGTATTGGAGGATTGGGTTGCTTAATGAGGGTGTCTGAAGAGGTCTTTGGTCGACTAACCACCCCACACTTGTCCCCTTCTATAATAGTGATCATGTATAAGTCTTTATAGTAGGATAGTGTATTAAGTGGCTTAAAAATTTTAAATACTACCTGTTCATCCTCCAACCTCATTTTTAGCATACCCTCTCTTACATTAATTAATGCTCTACCTCTCACTAAAAATGTACGCCCTAAGATGATTGGTACCTATTTATCTGCCTGAAAATCTAAAACAATAAAGTCAGCAGGAATAATGTATTTACCAACCTTTATAAGGACGTCCTCTATCACTCCTTCAGGATGGGCTATGGTCCCATTTGTAAGCTGCAGTATTACAAAACTCGATTTAGGTTTCCCCAAACCCAATTTGTTAAACAAATATTGGGGCATCAATTTGATATTTGCCCCTAAATTACTAAGTGCCTACACCACTATGTTATTGCAAATCTAAATGAGGAGAGTGAATGTAATACCCTATACTTTTTCCTAGCTAATTTCATCTCAAGAATGTCTAGTATTAGCTTCTAAATTGAATGATGATTATTCCATGAGTAATCTTCAAGATTTTAACCTTTTTTCATGTGGTAAATTCAATAAGCTTTCCATCGATATAAGATTTTCCCAAATCCCATTACAGAGTCAAAAGTTATGACTATTTTAAGTTTCCATCATAAAACAGTGCCATATTATTCAGTGGCACACTGCGCCATAAGAGGAAATGGAATTTGGAAAATTCTAGTATAGGTCCGCAATTATGGTGCGTTGCGCCAGGGCCTAAATTTAGAATTGTCCTTTTCCAGTGTCTTAGCGTGATTTTCTCCACGTCGCGCCAAAGTTCCTGGCCGCAAAAGAAGGGGCAACGCGATGGCTCCACATCACACCATCCCTTAATTTCCCAATTGTCAAAATCTAGCGACACGGGGTGATATCACTGCGTCGCGCCAGGGGTCCAGTTTAGGAAAAATTTACTGAAATTAAATGACGTGTCCAGGGTTAAAGGGTCAACTTACCACCCCTATTTAAGACCTTTAAGACTAGATTCAGCCACTTTTTATCCACAATATACAAGTTACTCTCAAAAACTCTCAAGAACAAGCCCCAGGGATTTTCATAGAAGGTTCAGAATCAAGAATTTCCTCCGTTAATCTTCACGAAATCACAAACCAAGGTATGTGCAGTGTTCATTCATGGACTCCTTTCATCCATGAAGCCCAAGAATATCTTTTCTAAGTTTAAGTTTATGGATTTCTTTATTAATTTCATGTTGGGTTTGTTTTGTTTATGTTAAGAATGATCAATTGAATTCAAATCCATGTTGGGTGATCAATTTTTTGTGGAATTGATTTGTATAGATGTATATTCATGTGAACCTATGAATAAATCCTAGATGATGAAATTAGAGATGAATCATAATGATTAATTGTTTTATAATGTTTTCTACATGTGCTATGCCTACCATGTGTTTGATTAAATGCCTAGATGAAGGAACAATGCCCAACTAGTATGAAATCATGAAATCCCCATGTATGTATAAGTTATATCTATCACATGTTTTGATGGAATGCTTCTATAAATGTATTATGGATTATGACGTTAGTTATATGTTTAATAAAGTTATGCTTGGTCAGTTTCCTTCAGTCGAGTCCTAGGGGTACTTGTACCCGAAATGTTAGTTGTGTGCCTAGAGCCATGTCATGTTTCCACAATACTCTTAGTCAATCTATGATCCATAGACTTCAGATAGTCTTATGACTCAGGAAATTTCCATGATCTCATAAACTCAGTTAGTTGTCAAATATCAGTAATATTCCTTCAGTCAACGAAATTCAGTAACTCAGTCCAGGTTTAGTTCAGTAAATTATGTTCAGTGTCTATTCAGATGGGAGTAGAAATCAGCACCGAGTGAACCCAAGGATGGAAACTCACCTGTTATATAAGGGTGTGATTATTAGAAGCAATCTTTGCGTTCCAGAACTATGTAGCCAACATAGGTTGAGATATCATAGCCTGCTATATGAGGGTAGATGAGGTGGCTTAGTCTGCTATATGAGGGTTCCCACCTTTCTCACTAGAGTTACTTGTTATATTAGGGTCACTTACATGTTGTCCTTACCAATGGTATGGTAATGACACTCTTTTAATCAGGGCATATATTGGACCCAATTCAGCTATAATGCATCATTTGGGGCATGTCGGTTAGATAACTACCTCCTACTATCTCAGTATCAGTCTCAATCTAAGTAAAAGGACTCAGATAGTTCTTTAAATTCAAAGCTGGCAGATACAGTCAACTCAGACACAGTACGAAACTCAAATAGTTCCATCAGATTTAGGACTGTCAGATACAGTCACTCATGTTATTAGTTATATTCAGATTCAGTAATCATGTTATCACAGTATTAGTGTCAGTTGTTATGTCTCATGTATGTATTCTCACGGTCATGATAGTTAGTCAGTTATTATTATTGTTCATGCATATGTACCCCAAGTATTCATCCTACCTCACATGTATACCAGTACATTTAAAGTACTGACGCATTTGTGCTATGGTGTCTTATACCATAGGTTCAGAGACACGAGCTCCAGAGCAATAGTAGATACCAGATATCTGTAGACAGAGTTAGAAGTAAGTCCTTATCATTCAAGGACATGATTACTCCCTATTATCTTATTAATTAGTTTATTAGTTAGAATTAGTTGGGGACATGTCCCATCAGCTCCTTACTCAGACAGTTCAGTCAGTTAAAGGCTTTCTAGACTATCATGTTTCAGACTTTAGTATTTTTAGTTTTGTTTTGGGTATTCTATTACCCCACACAGATGTTATATTATTTGGATTATTTTTAGTTTTGAACCTTACGGCCTTTCAGTTTATGTTTCTGCATTATTCAGTATGTTATGCAGTATATAGGTACAGATATCAGTCATGGGTTAGCTTGTGGTCCTACGGGGTCATGATCATCGTGTAGCATTCTGGGTATCAGATTTGGGGTGTTACAGTGAACTTCCCAGTATCCTTAATCTTTTTTGGCATCTTTTGGCTAACCACAAAACCACACTCTTCAGTGAGTGCAACCGCTTGTACATCCTTTAATTTAACTTTATTAGCCACACATCCCTCAAGTACTGAGTGTACTTTGACATACCCTACAAAATGTCTAAAAGATGAAGGTTAACATATAGTTCTCTAAATATGTCAAAGAACTTATTGAAATATGCATCCTCCTTTGCCTTCATATGCTTTTGGGGAAAGGGTAGTTGTGGATCTTTTTCATTTCTTCAACAGCTTTTTCTTTTGAGTACTCATACTTTCTTGAATTTTTAGCAACTTTATCATCTCCCAGTTGGGTCACCATCTCAGCATCTACCTCCTTAGTTACCTTTGAAGGTTCTTCATGAATCTCTTTACCACTCCTCAAAGTGATTTCCATAACTTATTTTAGATTTTCTATATTTGTCGGCAACCCACCTTGAGGTATAGTATTTAGTTCTTGTTGTAACTACCCCAACTGCAACTCTAAGCTTTCTATGCCGCTTGATGGTTCTTTACATTAGCTGCCAAATGTATCTGATTAGCTAGAACCTTCTTCATCTTCTCTTCTAAGTTGCTTGTTGACTGATTTGGTTTAGCCTGTTGTTGCTAAAATTGTTGTGGCTGTTAGGCATTCTACAGATGATTTAGTAGATGAGATTGCCACTTTATGTTATAGGTGTCACCGAAATTAGGCCGCTGAACATTTCCTACATATATTACAGATTCCATATTTGATGCACATATAGCAGTTGCATGGCCACTATATCTATAGACTTCACACTAAAATGTAGCTTGTTGGATTGGATTGGCTAGGGCTGCACACTGTGCATCTCACAATTTTAGGCTGCTGAACTTGTTTATCATATTTTATAATATCGTAAACTGAGCTAATAAAGAAGTGTATTGGTTTACCTCCAACAAACCTGCAACTTTCTTGGTGGCACTCCTAGAATCACTATGCCACCTCCAACAAACCTGCAACTTTCTTGGTGGCACTCCTAGAATCACCATGCCACTCTAGATTTCCTTGTACGATGTGGTTTAATAAGGTGTACAGCTTATCATATGCCATCTTAATAGCTTGACCACCTACGGCTGAATTAACAATATTTTTGTATTATGGTTAGGAGACTCTATAAAAGAATAAGCAAGCACCTCATTCGACTATTGATGGTGTGGATAGTGCCGAAGAAGATCCTTGAACCGCTACCAAGAATGATAATGATTCTCGTCTGGCTTCTATTTGAAGCACACTATCTCACTGCGACGTCTCACAGTCTTTCAAGATGGGAAGAACTGAATAAGAAATTTTCTGGCCATGTCAGTCTATGATGTGATTGAATTTATCAGTTCTGTACTACTACTTTTTTGCTTCCCTAATCAGTGAAAAGGGGAATAACGTCATCCTCATATAGTCTAGATTCACACCCATGGGAATGAATGTAACACTAATTTCCAAAAAATTTCACAAGTGGACCTGTGGATCTTTATGTGAGATCCTTGTGAACTGTCCACTTCTATCAGAAGTTGTACCATATTCTGTTTGACCTCAAAATTACCTCTAGCTGTCGGTTTCTAAAATGGGGAGGTCAAATTGGTTGGAAGTGGGATTGCCACTTCTCTGACTTTCCTGTGGGTTGTTTGTTCATCAGTCATGATGGAAGGATTCTCTAGGTCTTCTTGGATTTGTAGAATTTATGGCAGAAGGATTGTTTCTCTTCTTCTTTGAAGGAAAAGCTACTCGGGTACTGGACTTGGTTCAACCAATACCTAATCCCTTGCCAACTTACTACTTTGAAAACCTGTTTCCTGCAAAAGCAAAACCAAGACCAAGTGTAAAAACACCAAAGAAATCTAAAAGTAGAACTAAAAATAAAATGGTTGCCAAGTTATAATTCCCCGGCAATGGCGACAAGAACTTGATAACACCCAAGAACACATACAAGTGTACGTGGTTTACCAAGTAGTAAACTGGCCTTCAAGAAAGACGAGTATCGATACCATAGGAACTTGTTCCAACAACAATTCAATTCTAGTTCAACTATTAATAATCAATTGATGTGAAAGTAACCATAAAGAGTTTGGGATTTGTAAACTAAAGTAAAGGAAACAATGCATAAAGTAAATTCTTGGAACAATCAATGGAGTAAAGACCAGGGTTAAAGTAATTCGAACGATCATGCTATGTTGTTGAACTTCATTTGTTAACTTACTTATCTTGGTTGTTGATTCGTAGGGATAATTGCATGACCATGGTCTCACAACCTCTAACTATTTACCTAATTTATACATTACAACTACATCGTTGAGCAAGGATGTAATAATCCAATTAAGTTCTTTAATCTATCATCCTACGTATGAATCAAGTAAGGCATCTAAGTACATCCCTATCCTAGACACTAACTTAAATTCCTTATTTTATAAAGAAATAAGAACCATAATTCGTTTATTTCCTTGTTCTATATCCCTATTCCCTCTCCTGAAATCACAAGGTTGACAATAGATGTATTTTTTGGGTGATCAATCCATCAAATAATTAAATCAAGAATAAACAAACAACCAATAGTGATAAGCAAATTAAACGGATTTGATATAAAATAATAGTACTCATGTTCTTGGCTTTAACCCTGGAAAGAGGGCGTTTAGCCAATAATATTCATAATCACAATCCAAATAATTAAATACATGTTATGATATAATTCAAATCTAAATAAAAAATTATAAAATTTAAAAGAATGTTCAGCAACCTCCTCCTTTTTCTTTACTACATTCCAAATTATTTTAGAATTGTCCAAACTGTCAACCCCAATTTTTGTCTAACAAAGTGAGTATATATAATATATTAATCCTAATCGGTTTAGTAGTAAGAGAATATAAAGATTCCCATATTCCAAGACACACCTAACCACATGAGCAATTCAATATATCATATTTATAATATATGCCAAATTTGTGTATAACTAGAATTACACTCTGGCCATGTATGAAATAACTAATGTGTCGCATCGGTGATCTCATTGACAAGATCAACGTGACCCATCAATGATATTGTTTACAAGTTTCAGTGTATCGTATCTTATCGCATCGGCTCACTAGAATTGTCCTCCAAAATAAATTGTAAGTGTTGAACGTCCCATCTTTTTCCCATGCCTTTTATAGTGTATTTCCAATGAATTTCCAGCCTTTTTACCATCAATATATCACCATGTTCATATCACAAAGATTACTACATAATAATACACCACTAATTAGAGATCAACACAACACAATACCCTCAACGATGAATCAAAACAAGAGCTAAGATTAGGCTAATTTGCAATGATATTCAACGTATCGCTCTGACTCTTAACTTAATCAACTTGAAATTATCCTATTACAAAAAAGTTATTACACTCATAATAACATATTAAAACCATTAGGAACTCCTTAAACACATTAGAACTAACCAAAACTAACTAGACACACTACTAGCTCAAACTAGTAAAACTAGTTTTCTCGATTGAACTCTAAAGGACTCAATTAAATACAAACTTGTTTGGAAACACTTTGAACAATTGTAATCACGTACTTAGACACTTAGATGCTTATTTATATCATAATTAACATATTAAGCACTCAAGTTATCCTCAAAACAAGACTAAAAAAGCTAGAATAGTAACACTAGAGTTCATAAATACACCCAACATCAACTAGCAAGGTCAACATACTCTTAAGGTTAGGGATCAAATTCATTCTCATCTATTAGAGCAACTAGAGTATTATCATACTATTCATGAGACTGCAAGTAGACTATCCAAGGTCCTAGGCTAAGGGTTAAGCATCACACCTTGCAAGTTCAATAACCTATAAGAACCAACTAATCCCACTTATCACTATTTAACCATTTATCATCTATACCCCACCCAATCTCACAAGATATCAACAATTATACTACAATCAAGCTCAATCTATCTACAAGTAAGCCTAACCTACCTTGAGTCTAAGTAACTCACGAGCCAATACGATTTTTCTTTTCTTTTGTTGAAGCCTCCTTTTTCACAAGAAAAGCTATCAACATTACAATCTTAGCATTACAACAAGAATGACAATACCCATTATGGCCCATTATTCCATGGGTTTAAATGGACATCAAACCCCCAAGTGGGTTTCGCCTTTGGAAATGAGTTTCCAAGGCCAACCCATTGTTCAACTACCTTTATGGTGTTATAACCCTTAATAAATTTGAGTCAATCAATCAAATTTGGTGCTACACTTGAGCCTCAATGATTTAAGGGTTTTGAGTCAAGAAATCATGAAATCAATGCCAAACTTGAAGAGATTTTACCTTAGGTTGTAGCAAGACTCAATATCACAAGTTTTTTGATTTCTAATTCAACCCATAAGACTTGCTTAAAAGATTTCATACTTCATTAAGGTTTGTAGGTTAAGAGAGAGGCACAAAATGGCCAAAATTTTGGAGAAAATAGCCTTTAAATAGGCTTGCCCGACCCTTGGGTCTCGTGGTAGTGCCACCCTCCTAGCCGCATTCATAGAACTACGGTCGTTCCATAGATATCATGATCGCAGCATCTCAATTAACACAAGGCATGGCCAAAGCTTAGAACTTGGTTTCGAGCTTTAGCCAATGCCTTGAGATGCATTCGGGGTTCGTTTTGAACAAACAAGATATATAACCCCATAGTTTTCAACGTTCCAAATGTGTTGGTGAATTCAAATTTTACATACGAGGTAATTTTACCAAGGCTTTAACTTAGTGGTAAATTAGGACCAATGAAGACTTCAAATTGAGAAAGTGGTTCAAGGAACCAAACAAACCGCCAGGTAATCAATCTATCGATTCCAGCAAGTCAATAATGAATTGAGGTGGCTATGAAGAAGCTATATTAGTGAAAATAAGCAAGAACACAAAAAATGACCTAAATGGTCATTACAACTTTGCATTCATTCCTGCATGTGCATCACATATCACTAGTATGTACCTATATTTATCAGTCCGTATGGGAAGGTTGTATAGATATGGGTGAAGGATATATCTTATGTTGTTATATGTTGATTGAAATTTTTGAGCCTGGGGCGGTGGGGGTACACATAGGCTCGACTAGGTATTTAGTTGTCTGGAGTAGCCAATTATTCACATTGTTATTGATATTATTGTTACCATTTTTATGATTATTATTATGGCTATCTTATGACAGATTGGTCTTTGATACGGTATCGGGATTTGAGGTATTACTTCGGCCTCTCCTATATTATGATTGCATTATTATGCACGATTTTTTTATGTCTAGCCATGTGGATTAGAATCCTCGAGTATGATAGTATTTAAATCATGATAGTATTATAATAAGGTCTCAGAATGAGAATATGATGATATAGGTTATATGTTGATATGACCTCGTTCTTATATGTACTTATACCTATATATATATATCTAGCTATATGAAGCTATGGTACTACCGTATATCCTTTCCTTGTTGTTCATTTTGTATAGTCGTTACTTCGCCTTGTATATTACTATATATCTTTATTTTTCTCTTTATTCATATATTTACCAGGGATATATGGTATCGCACTGATGTATATTGAATATAGCTAGAGTAGGATAGTTCACAATGATACCTCCTCAGTCTTACTATGTTAGACTCTTGGACATAAATAGGATAGTTGTCCTTTATTATTCTTATTGACTTGTATATGATTTCTATACTCTTAGGTGTAGTTTCCATTCTATTTATATGTCGTGTATATCTGCTTTATCTTTAGAGCTCAGTTGGCAGTAGCATATTGAGTATTATTTGTTTGGTACTCATACTACACTTTTGTAGCCTGTAGATCATAGTATGGGTTATCATCGTTGATGTGTACATCATGTGGAGCAGACCTGGTTCAGAGACTTAGAGTAAGCTCTTAACATTCGGAGTATTACTTATATCTCTCTTATGTATTAAAATAGTCTCTAAGTTGTATTCGGAGATAAGTTGTATCATTGTATTTATCTTAATATTTCACCTTTGTACTCTTTTTATATTAGAAGCTCTTGTACTGATACTACCAGGTGTTGGGATTCTTCTATGTATTGATCTTTATTTCATATATTCCATATTTTTTTCCTTATATTTTTAGTAGTCTGTTACTAGCTGTTCTGAACTACGGGTTGGCTTACCTACTAGTGAGTTATGGTAGGTGCCATCATGACCTGAGGAAATTGGGTCATGATATATAATGATCCTAACTTGATTATCTGAATTCTAAGGTAAAGAAAATATGGGCAAGCATATGGTATTTGACATGCATTGACTGGAACTTCTTTTTTAAGTGTGAGTGTCTCTTGATCGTCCCTTCATTGGCATGTATGAGTTCATATGAGTGAGTGGGACTTCTCTATTATAAGGAAACTTGATTTATATTGCTAGCTATTTGCTTGTTTCAGGTAGTGTAATTTGTACATATGAGTGGTTGTTTGTTGCTAATGAAATTTTTATAACTTGATCCCATTGTGTCACATTGTTTTGCTTTATGTTCATACACAGTTGGCTTTGAAAAGAGATATAACTGGGAATGTGGTGATTTGAACTTAACGTGATGACTGACTGCCTTGAATAGCTTAGATTCTCCTAGTTAAGTGTCATTTTTATTTTGTTGTGTTTTTTTGCCTGAGGACATTCAAACATTCTAAGTTGAGGGTATTTTTGTGCTATAGAAATATAGCACTTTCAATGGTAAAAACAAGGAAACTATGCAAGTTTCTGAGGTTTTTTGTTAGATATGATCTATTTTGGGTATGTTTTGTAGGAAACCATGTTTTGGATGCTAAGTTCATGAAAAGGTGAACAAAAGTGTTTTTGGCTACTTTGAGAGTGATTATGGATGTTTGGGATGTTTTCTAGCTTGATCGTGATCAATGTATGTTCAAGATTCGAAGAAAAGCTGAAAAACTAACTCCCGACACCTACTAAGTCAACCTACGAATCGCATGTAGACCTACGGACCGTATGTAGATAAAGTAGGTGCTTGAAAACCAAAATCCTGAGAGCTAACTTGTAGGACTTTTTCCATCCGCAAACTGCGGTCTGCACCTGCGCCCTGTGCCAGACTGTATGTACACAGAGCAGGTGGCCACCGACCCAATGTTTTCCTATTTCGTTCGGAATTTGTTTATAGGGTTTTCTTATGTACTAAAAATGCCCCTTATATACTTTTTAGTAGAAGTTATGCACTTTTAACACTTAGAAATATATTTTAATCCCAAGATCCATCTTTGATCTTGGGATTCTCTTATAGTGAATTTGATTGATTATTCAGTTACGGTTGTAGGTTTTCATTCATCTTATCATTGTGATTTCATCTATACTTTCTATTGTTAATGTTATTGATTTATTCACAATTATGAGCATCTAAAACTCATAGCTAGGGTTGTGGAAACCCTGGCAAATTGAAAAAGTAGGGAAAGTGCGATTGTTGATGTGAACCAATACCATTGGCATGCATTGCTTTATATTCTTTATGATTGATTTTGTAATGGGTGCACACATTATAATCCCGCCTAGATATTACTGCTTACTCCAAAAGAGGAGTAGCGACTTGAAAAAGATAAAGACAATAGTAATTTGGAGTTTAACTGTTAATCCACGCTTCTAGGTTCTATCTACGTAAGATGGTTAGGTTTCATCTAAAAACTAGAGACTCAAAAGGTAATAGTTAACTGCGATCAAGATAAGGGTTAGTAGTGCGACACCCTGAGACTCAAAAGGTAAAGGGTAAAATCCCTGTACTCATCCAAAAGACTGTAGAAGGTATATAACTTATCGATTCTTCATGAAAGGTATTGTATTAGTTCAACAACGCATGATAAGCCTACAGAGTTGAGAAGCCAAGGAGAACATAATCCTAGTGTTCAGTTATGACTGATTTCAACCAAAGTAATATTGTTCTTTGTTCGAGATTGCTACAAATAAAACCCTCATTTACTTTTCTTGTTCTGCTCATTGACTACAACTACTGAGATCTTCTAAGCCACGTGTTCCCTTGGTATTCAACTACAACCTTAGTTGGGTTACTATATCTTGACAATGGCCATCCCATTATCTATTAGGAGGTGTTGCTTGGACGTCATCAGTCACCTTGTTTCACCCCCTAGTAAAGAGAAAGAAACAATAAGACTAGCCATTAAGAAGCATTGAATAGTAGTTATTGGAAACCAACCTCTATATCAAATCAATAAATTGAGGAGAACCCTATTTTCTTAAGAACCCTTTTTAGAAATAACCAAGGAACTCTGCCATAAGCTTTAGTCATAGCTAGCTTTATGAAAACATTAGAAGGTTTTTCTCTTTTACCCAGATCAGATATCAACTCCTTAGCAAAAAAGAATTTTAAATAACACTTCATCCTTTAACAAAGCCAAATTAGTTAGAAGAAAACCAATTTGGGGATGAATTCTTCAAGTCTATCATGATCAAATTCATATGTCTCATATCCTAGAAGGAGAGAACATCTCTCTTTTTGAGACAAGTACTAGGTTAGTGTGAGTGACAGATTTAAAAAGGGAGTTACCTACAAAAAATTCATGCACCATCTTTCATAATACCTGATCCAACTATCTCCCCACATATATGATAGAATTTACTAGTAAAACTATTAGGATCACCCGAACTATCTCCACTAAGCTTGAAGCATTTATATTTACTTCTTCGGAGTCAGGTAAAGCACTTAGTAGCTCAATTTCTTTTTCTCTTATAGTTTTCAGAATGCGATTCAAAAGAGTGAGATCTAACGCATCCCTTTCTTTTTGAAACTGTGTATGGAAAAATTATAATGATTTTTTAGTTATTTATCATTCTTCTTATAACCAGCAACCTTGAGAATTTTAAATTTTGTCTACCTTCAACCTCAGTCTTCTGCCCTTCACTAAGCTATGAAAAAATCTTATATTTTTATCACCATTCATAAACCACTCATAACCAGCCCTTTGCTGCCAAAAGCTCTAGATCTTTGCAATTTCTTCCCATAGTTCTAACTATCGGAAGAGATCCACATATGTCAACTTACTCTATAAAGAAAGGGACTCTCCACTTTCTTAATCTTTCTTTAATAATCATGAAAACAATTAGATGAAACCTCAAAATCCCAATTTGAACGCGCCACCTCCTTAAAATAATCATGTTCAATCAAGAAGTTAGGAAACCTAACTAATTTCTTAATAGGAGTAGATGTTCCTTTGTAAGTCAGAAGCAAGGAGCAAGGTGTGAACTAAATCTAGGAAGATTCCCTACTTCCACATGAAGGAAATCATCCAAAAACTCTAAATTAGTGAGGATTCTATCTAGCCTCTTAAAATGAAATCTTCCCCTACTATATCATTCCACCAAGTAAATAGGTTGTCTTTGAACTAACTTTGAATTAAATCACAAGATTTAATACATTCTCTGAAATTATCATAGTCTGTCGTAGTAACTGGATTACCTCCATTTTTTTCTTTTTATTTAATACAACATTAAAATCTCCCTAAATCACCCAAGAATGGATCACTCCAGCCTTTAAAGTACAAATTTCATCCCACAACTCCAATCTTTCAGTTTGATCACACTTAGCATACACCAAAGTAAATACAAAGGTACATAAAGTGGTCTAATTGAGCATTTTAATAGATTTGCTAGTCTGAATTATTGATTACTGTGACATCATATCCATGATTATAAAAACCTTAACTTTACCATTTCTATTATGAAGACTTGTATGTATCTTTAGTTTGTTCTTGTACCTATTAATTATCCTAATATGTTGAAAAGGCTCTGGTAAGGACAACAAAAGTAAATTTATGAAAGTTGTGCAATATTTAAACTCTTTGAAATATTTTTTATGACTTTACTGACCTAATGTTTCAAATTAGGGATTTTAGCATTGTTTAACCTATTGGAAGGTCACATTCCTCTATGGTTGAACTCTGACAGGTTGAGTAACTTCTTTATTGTCATGCTTCTTGCTTTTCCTAGATGACTTAACAACCTTTGCAATTCTAGGTGACATGTTTGCATCTCTAAAGATTTGATCTTTATTTTATCAAAGATATCTTTATTTACATCCTCTATATCTAAAACATCCACCTTGTGAGTAAGGATATCATGTAGTGCTTTATTGGGAGAATTCATTTTCCTCAACTTCAAAGCATCATCAATTGATTGCACAAACTCTTCCTTATTTCTAGTAGAAATTAACTATTTTTTGTTATCTCTTTATTGTACAAGTACATTGATAGACTGATCATCCAACATAGTTGGTGAATTTATTTCTTTGACTATGAAAGTTGTTGAGTTATCCACATCTAAAGGCACTATGTATTAGCATTTACCAAAGCCCTAGCCTTATCCAACCCATCATACATTACATCATCATCTATGATACCACTCTACTGCACCTGTATGTCTACATTTCTCACCACTATTTCATTGTGTTGCTTCACCTCATGGACATTAATTATTGTTGAATCTTCTCTACTACTACCTTTGTCAACTATGTTGACTTTAATTTATGAAAATGCTCCACTTTACTTCTCCTGTATGACAATATTCTTGACTTGTGTTTCTCTTTGCAGATATTCTCCTTTACTTTCCAAAGATGTTGGTTCTACACTACCTACTACTATTCACTAATTGTAAAGATGATTCACAAGTATTAGTGATGTGCTGCTGGCTTTTCAAAGTTTCAAACACCATGTTGATGATCTGAGTGTTTACCCTTTTTCCTATATTTTTATGAACTTTGTAACTAGATATATGTGTATCCTCCCCTGAGTTACTATTTTCTATGTCACTGTCCTCCTTATTTAGGAAAGTAGACAATTGTTATTGAGTAATGAAGGTACCCTCATGTTGGTGTTATTTGTTGTTGTTGGCTACTTCTTTCACATTATTGGTTGTCTCAATATTAGTATGTCTTGCATGAACACTCTCCTTAGTAGGTTTAGGCATCCTTGAGCTTTTATCCCTTACTTCAGTTTTAGTATTTTCATTGACCTCCCCTATATTTTTAGTAGCTTCATTAGTAAGTGCAGCAAAAGGATTGTCTGTAGTGAACGCATTTTGTTTAACGATGTATTGAGATTCCTTCCCTTGTTTACTGCTCTTATTATTTGGGTTCCATTTTTGTCTGCTTCATCATCATACATGATCAGATTTCTAATTTGATTTTTTTGGGCAGTCTTGAGGTCTTTCGCTATTCCTTTCTATTCTCTGAAGGACTTTCAATTAGTTCTAGGTGAAGAACTCTACATTGTACTTCACTATGACCTTGTAATTTGCAATTCTTGCAATATCTGGAAAGAAAATCATATTTGATCTTTATTTTCTTCACTTTTACAGCCTTTCCAGAGCTACTAATCACCTTAATTTCCACTTCTTCAGGCAATTTATCAGCTAAACTCACTAGAACGTTTACCTTAGTACAACTAGGTTTAGTTTTATTAATAGTAGTCATGTCAAGATGGATTGATTTTCCTACTTCTACTGCAATCAAAAAAATTAATTCCTTAACAAAAAGGTGGGAAACAGATCAGGAAATGAGATCCAAGCCATGGCATTTGTTATCTCTTCATCATATTTAAAGCTTGTGTCATATATTAGGGGTCTTATTTGATAAGATTTATCATCCTTAGACAAAATATAATACACATTCTTCGACAGTAAGTTCACAAATCCTCTATGAGTTTTAGTCTTATTAAAATATAGCAACTACTCAATATACCAATCTTGCATTCACCTTTGATATTGCATTGTTTTGAAACATGAGCGTAAATTCCCTCTATATCAGGCAAATCATATGAAAATTTACCCATAGTTTTGTATTGTAGTTGCTTCATCATATTCATCGTGTCTACGTTTTCCTCCATCCATGTTACCCTTGGGATTCTATCATTATAAGTGAGTGGTTTAATTGTAATAGACAGACTTGGAGAATGCTTATCATTCAAAATTTTGTTCAAGGTAGCAGGATTTATAAGATCAATAAATTTTGGTTTATCCCTATTACCCCTTTGATTATCTTTCTCCTTAGGCAACCCTTTAAGCTCGAGGTCATTGGTTTGCATAGTGATTTCAAAAGGATTTGGGATTTCTGAGAATGTAGGGTCGGAGAAAGGATTTTGGGATGGTATAAATAAGGAAATTGAGCGAGGTTAGTGATTGAAAATTGACCGACACCAGTAGGAGGCCAGGCAGTGGCTAGAATGGACATGAAAGATAGTGATGAAAGCTAGCTTTTAGATGAAGGCATGAGAGAGAAGAGAGTTTTTTGCTATGTATTTGCAATGTATTGTTTGAATAAGTACTACTTGAAGTTGTTTTACTTGCACTTTCTTTTCTTTTGGGAGTCATTTTATCTACAAACAAGATAAAAATTAAAAAAAGATTATAATTGATTTGTGCATCATTAAAAAAAGTATAGCAGTGAATTTAACAAATACAACATAGCAAAATAATATTTTCAATCTGTTGCAATAGATGAGTCATTTGCTGGAAGAAATAAAAACAATTTCAATACTGCATTAATTTCTTCCAGTATATGAATGATCTTTTGTAACAGATAAGTCAACTATTGGAAGAAATCAAAGTAGTTGTAAAATTATTTTTATTTCTTCCAACAATGACTCATCTGCTGCAACAGATCGCTCATCTACTAGAAAAAATACAAACAGTTTTGTAACTATTTTGATTTCTTCCAATAGATAACTCATCTATTGCAACATATTATTCATCTATTGAAAACATCATAACAGCAAACCAACAGATGCTTAATATATTTCAACATATTCTTATTCTGCTGCAATATATTACACATCTATTGAGATATTTACAATATTTTTACCATATATATCACCAAGAACACTAACAACAAGCCAAAAATATCGCCATTTGAACAACAACATTAACATTTACAATACAACAACACCCACAATGCTAACATTTACCAATACCAGCATTACCAACAAAATCAACAACACCAACATTTATAATATAACAACACCAACATTAAGCCATAAATAATAGCACTTAAACAACAATGTTCAAGAACAATAACATTTATAATACAACACCAACAAAATCAACAGTGAAAATTCTTATTTTTGAAACTCATTTAAAAACACAAAATAGAATCACAAGAAAGTGTTCAAGTTTGCACTAAAATCTATGATACAACCTTAACAGTTTTTGAATTTTGTCACAAAAGATTTCTTCAAAAATAAAGCTTCACTATTTTTACAATATTGTTCAAGAACAACAAAAAAATGATATTTCATTAAAAAAATATCACAAAATACATCAACTACTATAGTAAGAGGACAAATACCAAAAATTAGTATTCTCTCGAATTTCTCTTTCTTTTTAAAACATCAAATCAAAAAATTGTTGACCGGTACTTTGAAGAGAAGATAATGAGTTCTTTTGTTTCTACAATAACTCAAAATTCCTAATTTTTTAAAAATTAAAAAAATAATAATAAGCCTTTATCTCAGAGGAGAGAGAAATTGACAATTAAAATGGAAAAAGGAATGATGTAGAAGCTGAATTGGGTTGTTAGAGTTAAAGGCATTAGAGATGGCTCGTCACATTGATTTATTGTGAAACGAGGACAATAACTCTTAGGACTGTTAAGAGAGAGGAGATTTTTGAGGAATTTGAAAGATTAGTTTTGGGAGAAGTTACAATTTTTTTAGACTGATTTTGATCTTATATTTTTATTTTGAAATTAAGTGAGTTGTGGATTATTTTTTATATTTTTAAAATGTTTAAGAAATTTTAAAAATATTAATTAAGTCCCAAATTAATTTAACCTAATTTTTAAGTGACTTTGACCTTAGACTTGATCAAATGTCACCAAAATTTCAATCAAGACTTACAAGATACTTTTTCTTCAATTTTCCCATCAATTTTAGTTTCTAGTTTTTATCGAGAAAATGGTCTATTACCTCCCCCCAACCTTTAGTCGAAATCCCAACTACACACCCAACCTTTAAAGGTGACCTATTACCCCTCTAATAAGCTTACAAAATTTATTATCCCCAATTGCTGACCTGTCAATGGACGTGACTACACCGCCCATGGGCGCATCAGTTGACTCCATTTCACTTTAAATTCCTTATTTTCTAATTGTCACATCATTATTTTTAATAATATAATAAATATTTTAACTATTACTTTTTCTTAATGAATTCTAATTGTCACGTCATGTCTTCTTCTCTTTTTCAGAATAAAAATTCAAGAACTCATTAATGGAGTTTCTCATCTTCCTCATCTCCAATTTCATTTTCTCATATTTCTTGAACTTATTAATGGCGAGGACTCATTAATGATGTTTTTTAATAATTTGAAAAATGTTATTACCGAAGCCAAGAAACACTTGAACTAAGGAAACAAGAAGATTTCTCCGGTTAATGAATTCTTGAATGAGAAAGATGAGGAACACCAATTTAAAAAACTTTAAAAAATTCAAGAACTCCGATTTCCTCTCTTTTTGCTCAAGATCGCCATTAATAGCGAGCTCAAAGCTTTGAATTTCCACAATGTCATATATAATTTCCAACATGTTTAAGACCACAATATTGAAAGGCATTTTGGTACATTTGACATATCTTTAATTTAAAACCACAAGATTCAAAAGTTTCCTTTATTTTCTTAAACTTCGTGTCAAGTCGAACTAGGTCATTCATTTTTAAACGAAGGGAGTAGTATGTATCTAAGTCAATTGACCAAACCATCTTAACACTAAGTGTTTAGTACACTTTTTTTTGTTGTTTGATTTATCGCCCGATATGATTTGCAATTATTAGCTTCTGCATGATGCCTCATCGAGTCCAACCCTCCCAACCACTGCCTCGCCCCTATAGTGTTTGTCTACATTGTAGTAATATACTCTTAGGGGTCGTTTGGTAAAGTGTATTAAAAATATAATACATGCATTATGGTTTGTGTATTAATAGTATCATGTTTGGTATCCTTTTTTAGACTATGCATAACTAATACTTGTATTAGTTATACACATTTTTGTGTATTAAAGTGTGTATAACCAATACACATCATTTTCCATGTATTAATAATACAAAGCTTTTAACACATGTAGGAACCTATTAAATGACATTATTACCCCTTAAAATTATTCTCCCGCGTTCTTTTCCCACTATATTACAACAGTTTGGATCCAAATATTGACAAATGAGACAGCAATTGCGACAAAGACCATGACAGTAGGTTGACCCATTTATTTCTACTACACCAATTATAGTTTTTCTTCTTTTTTGTCCATTTTTCTACATCTTCATTGCATGTTTGGTACACTTCTCTTGGTTCTCTCTAGTCCTTTATGGGATAAAAGGAAAAAAAAAATTGCAACATTGTAAATTGGTTTTCTGTGTGCAGAGGAGTTTTATGCAAGTTCTTGGATTTCTCTTCAAGATTGAGTAGTTGTTCTGCTCATTGAATTTTGGTGCCTTTTTCTTGGTTTGCTCTTGTTATTTTCATTGTCAAAATTTTTGAATTCAGAGAAGAGATGGAAAGTGAATTTTTCATTTTTCCAGTGTAACTGCTGCTCTTGCACGGTTGAAAATACAATGTACAAGAAAAAATTCAAGGAAGGACTAAGGGTAATTTGGTAAACAAACATATTTTTATAAAAATTATATAAATATATATTATCTTTAACACATCAAACCAAACGTTGCGTAAAAAATAATGTATATATAACTGCTACCAGCATTATTAATACTTGCATTAATAAGGCAAGCATTACTAATACACCTTATTCAGCATTAATCTTATTATTCAACATTAATCTTATACACTGCACCAAACGACCCCTTAGATAATATGTTCTATTTATCTACTAATTACCAACCAAAAAAAAATAAAGAAAATCACTTGTCTTCTTATAAAAACCTTGTAAAATTAAGTCATTCTTTATAAACCTATTCCTTCAAACAAAAACACACCCTCGATCAATCTCCTAAGAACCCCAAGAATGTAACATGAAATTGGTGATAGTAAGAGGAAATGGGAAAACCAAAGGTAAAAGAAAGTACTAAATTTTACAAACCAACCAAAATACACTAGTGCTTGGTGAGAATTGAGAAAAGAAAAACGATTTCACTTGCAAATTTCTGCCGAAACAGTATAAAGGCAGGCAGGTTGATCCATAAAGTATGATTAAAAAAAGGGCTGTTGCTGATCCATGTTTGTATCAATTCCTACATCGATGTGCAAATATCAGACAAATGACCAATTGATGAACATGAAACATATACAATGAGCATCTTCTTCTTCATTCAATACTTTCCAAGCTACTGCTCTCTCATAAGATATCGGCCTTCCCATACTTGACAAACAGATACCACCTTGAAGACAAGCAAACCCCTGCAAGAAAATATGTTAGAGATGACATCTAGTTAGTGAAGTTAACAACATTGAAAGTTGCAAGACTGCATCTCGTGCAGTGGCAATGATGCTTCGTTACATAGAATTAGCATAATAGATAGCCTGGCTGCCCAAAGTCTTTACCAACAAAAAGGCAGTCAGTTTTGAGACAAATAGAGAAGCAAAAGCAAGAAATTACGGTGCACCCTTCAGACTAGTGAAAGATGCACATATATACCTGCTGCATTATCTGTGGAAGCTCAGAGAAAAGCGCCTTTCTTCCATTGTCGTCGAAAATCTTTTCAAGAGTAATATCCTGAAGGGCAACCAAGGTGGTTTCTAGCATGTCAAGTCCTGCCTCATTCGCGAATGTGAAAACTGGCAGTGCCTGCCATCAAAAGTATTTAGGAAAACCACTAACACTTGAGGAGCAGGAAGCGAATAACTACTTGAGTGAAACTCTGAAGTGCGTTTTATATATCATTATTGCAGGAATACGATAGTAAATCTCAAACTGCGACTTCATTGAACTTTATGAAATAAGATACTAGGATTCTAGATCAATACCTTCAAAGAGCAACACATTAGAGCATCTAAGTGATCCCAAATTTCTTTCAGGATGGATTCACTCCCGCCACTAACAGATTTGAGCAGCTCAACGCCTAAGAAGAACCTGCAAGAGAAAAAATATTAGAGTGCATATAAGAACTGCAAATATTCATGCAATAATAGCTGTACTAACTCTCAGATTAAAGAGTAGAATCGCACTTATAAAATGCAAGCAATGTTAAAGATATAATAATCAATCAGAGATTGTTCAATTAGTTTCTTGAAGCACATAATACAAAAATTACTCTATCCCTATTAATACCGTCTTGCTCCTAGCTAGACTAGGGTATTTTCTTTATTTTGGCCTATTCAGCATATGTTGATGAACCCATCAGCCAAGCTGCTCTTTCAAAATGGTCTAGAGTGCTTGCAACAAAAACGAAGAGACTTCTAAATCACATAAACACCAGGCAGCATCAGAACTTGAGAATGGAAACAGAAGTACCTACTCTTTGAGGTTATACCAGGAGGTGGTATATGTACACCAAGCGACATACCTATAACTTTGGCAAATCCAACGGGCAAGTGTATGTGCTTCAGGTGTGCCAGGTGGAGACCTTAGACCAGGGAGAGAACCAATACGAGATGGAGAGAGAGCCAAAGCAACCCTCTGAACAGATGATATGATACTGCGGACATATTGACGTGCCATAGCTGCTATGTTTTCTTGAAGATGGATCTCAAATGCAAATTGAAATGCTATTGTCATAACTGACTTTGTGCTACCAGAGCTCTTGGAATGATCTCCAGTTGGGCGACTTCCAGCCGGTCCAACCTCAAGAGTTGATGCAAGATCCAGTGTGCGGTTTGGACTAGAGGCGTCCTGCATAAACTTGAGATATAAATTACTAAAGCTTTGGAATAACTTGCAATTCCAGATTACATTTGGCAAGTATACTCACCGACTTGGAATCCAGAGGAATGATACGGAAACCAGAGGGAAGGAGAGGAGCATCATCAGCAAAAGAGGCATCAATAGGAGCAAACATGAGCTCTGCACATGTTCCAACAGCATTATCGTCCACTCCATTACAAAGCTGTCATTTCAAAAACAAGGATCTGTTAATCATAGAGGTGGCAGAAAGATTAACCAAAGGGTTAAAGACCGACACTAGATTGATCACCTTCCATGAGGGGTTTAAGGTTAGAAGTCTCACAAAGGATAAAAATAAAACTGAACAAACACTCACAAGTGAAAGTCAACTTTTAGCTGTTAAAGACAATAATTCTTGCACCAAAATCCAATTAGGAAAGAAACGAAGTCGAAGCAGCAAAAAGTGTCCAAGCTCAAGAAGCGAGGAGTAACTGTATAAGCAGGGATATTGAACTATAGCTCTACTGTACCACATGATGTACCACATACTTCTAGTAGTATCTATGACAAAATCCAGTAACCAGTTAGCCCACCAAGGGTTTAGATGAAATAACTTACACGTAGAACTTTATAGCACCAGATATGAGCTTTATGAATAATTTTTATATATAGAATAGAAATCGCGAGAAAAACAGTTCAGGAACAACATAGAGTGATGCAAATTATTTTGAGAATAAAAACATACTTGCAGAAGGAAGATGTCACCAGGCATGATCATGTCATCTTGATAGTGACCAATGCTTTCAAGTCTTATCACCTCCATAAACTGTTTTCAGAGTAAAGATATCTTAATAATATATTTACTTATAAAACATAACCAATGCAAATGAAAAGAAAAGAACGAGGCGTTCTGGAGATACTAGAGATAATTAAGAAAAAGTCACTTGCCTCTTCATGTTCAATAGTATGAGCCAGTGGAAGAATGATTTGTCCACCAAAACTTCCAGTTCGAGTGACTGGTATGCTGCATGGACCAGCTTTAACTGCAGCAGCTGAATAAGCATCAATACCACTGTCTGCCCATTCTGACCGATGTTCACGCAAGAACCTAAGCAGAATGGAAGGAGGTACGTTCTGGCAAAGAAAAAAGACGATAAGTGATGAAACAGATGCTACACAAGAGAGAGAGCACAGACTGGAATACAGGAAAATGTCTAAACAACATGCAGAATTTCCAACAACGCAATCCATTGAAGAAAAATGAAAACTTTTACACCTCAAAGAGAGTACCTTTATGCCCATCTTTTATACAGCTTACTCTAATCCTTTTTTTTTTCGCAACAACTAATGTAAAGCTCCAATTTATGCATATAATACTTGTCGAAAGTTTGTAAAACCTTGTAAATTGAATCCACGATAATTACTCCCTCCATTCCAAAAAGAACAACATGGTGCAGAGTTAGACATTCAGAATACCTAATTTCAACGTAATTTTGAATATTAATTCTAGACTCTTTTTAAATTTTTTTTAACTTTTTTTAAAACTACCTAAACTGTATTGTATACCCAACTCTGTTATGAGAATAATTGAATAAATAGCAGTCGAAAACACAATTATTCGGATTCCCCAAAACAATAATTATTCACGATAGCTGAATGTATCAATATATCACGCAATTGAGTTTCAACAGAACTGAAAATGCTCTTCTTGCAAACTATTACTGTTTCTAGATTAACCAAGAAACTGAAATGGCATCACTTGCCCGTGCTTAAACGTTCATAATGAAATAGAAATTTTAGGAAGACAGTTACTTTATTTTATACAAATTTTGCTGCTCCTATTAAATCAGAATGATAAATTTTTTTTTTTCAAAGCATGATCAGCAAATTACGTAATCCTAGACTTGAATTAAGAAGCTGGTGCATGATCGAGCAGTATTTACAAACTCTCCTCCACGAAACAGATTTGAATAAATGAATAAGTAATTAAGAAAAACTGACAACAAAAACTGCAATTATATGAAAGCAATTTAGTACTCTATCACATGACTTCTCAAAGAACTTTGAAATTTTTATTCAACTTATAGAAAGTAAAAACAAGTAAAAACAGATCTCACGCCATTCACATAAGTTTTGCTCAAATCAAATTGGTCGACAAATCAGTACCTGTAAGAGCATAGAAGCCTTGGCACAAAGCACAGCACTGCTCATTGATGGAAATCCATTGGCATAAGACAGATTCGCACCCATCAATTTGCTGGGTGATGAGTTGACGAGAATGGTAACATCATCTATACCATCACTTTCAAGCATAGACCACCCCTCATCAGTAAAACCATTAACAGCCTCATTAAAACCCCTACACAATGTGATCAGAAGTTCCATCACAAATGGAATAAAAATGTTAAGATGTAGAAAAAACATCAGGAATTGAAAAAACAACTTGCTCAATCTTTGACCAAGTGCGCGCAATGCTGCAGGTCTTCTTCCCCAACCAGTGACAGTAGGATGAGAAATTTCTTGAGAAATTTGTCTCAAGTGACGTAATGCCTGAAATATGTTAAATAGCAGCATTAATCAGCGAAGGTTAACGAAAGGGCTAACAAACACCAATTCCACAACTAATAACTTCCGGTCACTATAGTTCACATTTCGACATCTATCTCAGGAATTTAGAAATGGATAATAAAAGAAAAAGAAATAAGAGTTTCTATATAAAATATATAGTCAGAAATTTAATCATACTGCCATAGTTGTCCTCTGCGACAGCAGTGTTGATGACTCATACAGTGGACGCAACACTTCAGGTACACTCCATGGCTGGCAAAGATTATTAGCAGCATATTAGAAAATTGATAGGGAGAAGCACAATCATGTAATTAACAAGTTAACACACCTCTAAATCCATATGGTCGACTATGTGAATGATTGAACCACCCCCTTCACAGGGTCGTATCAGATATCCACTTGGCAGTATATCTGCTCTCACAAAAGTCTGCACTGGTGGCATGCTAGGACCATTCTGAGTGTTGTTCAGGGATCTTTCACATACCTATAGTAGAAATATGTATACTACATCAACATAATAACAAGGTAAGGCTGCGTACAATACATCCTTGTGGTGGGGCCCTTCCCCGGACCCTGCGCATAGCGGGAGCTTTAGTGCACCGGGCTGCCCTTTCATCAACATAATAACGAGGGAAAACTGGATTGTTACTTCGTATCTGTGACTTTCAATAGCAGTAAGGCAGCACCTTTTATTTGATAATTTTATTAGGAACATAATAACCTTTGATACGTACCACGAGGCTACCATCTTCCATAACAGATGTATAACGCATCAACCAGAAGTCACGAGCTGGTGCCAGTGTAGTAGGTGCATAGAGCTGAAACAAATTGTACAACAACATTCAGTGAAAAGTTTTGTTACGCCAACAAAAAAATAAGGCAGGAGTTTTTCTAAAAATAACCTGCATGTATAGCAATTCAATGGTTCCACCAGTCCCAGTGGACATCACATTGAGAACATCCACTGTTCGGCAGTCACGAAACCATGATGGTCGATCTTTAAGGATTTCAGCAACCTTTATTAAAGCAGAAGCACAGTTATACTTTGCATTTCAAGAGGTACAACAACACTGAATTGACCAAGTTTTTTCAGGTAAAACTCACTCTTGTAGGCTCTAGACCCACAAGGCCACAAGCACGTGAGGCTACTCCTGAGCAACCATGAGAAATAGCAATGATTCCAATGGAATCCGGACCAGGCTACAGACATGAAAGAGAGATATTTTTAAGATTACTATGACATAATTTTCCTGTGCAAATTAGCTACTATGTAATCAAAATGTTGTGCATATATGCGCATGATCAAATCCTCTGGAGTGTCATACAGGTAGAAATTATCTTTAAGACAAAGCTTTTAACGACTTGTGATGTATATTTATGCAAATTGAAAGTTATAAGAGCTGTCCAAACTTAGATAACTGATGACCTCAATAACATAAGCAGAGCAAGAAGAATAAGAAATATCTTTTTGATCTTTCTAAATTAAAAAATGATTTTGATCAATTGACGATAAAATTAAGAGGAGGAAGACGAGAAACTCACTGCACATAGGATTTTCTGCATGCAGTTCTTACTCCCAACAGATTTAAGGGACCAAATAATAATCAAAGAAATTATGTTATGAAAGCACAAGCCTAAAAGATTTGTCATTAAAGAACTATGACTAATAAAGGAGTCATCTACCTCATTAATAAATCTATAAACAACACTCCAAAAATTTGTTCATGACATCAATAAATTGAAAAATAAGCAAGGGACTAAACCTTCATCCCAGGCATTTGGACCCACTCCACAGCAGTTCCAGTTGCCTTTGATAAAAACTCTGTTAAAGTTTCCTCTGCTAAGGACAAAAGTCTGGAATATATACATTCAACTATTATTATACAAGCTATGGGAAATAACACACCCAAAAAAAAAATCAAACTC
The DNA here is from genome assembly GCF_002878395.1 of Capsicum annuum. Classification (NCBI taxonomy): domain Eukaryota; kingdom Viridiplantae; phylum Streptophyta; class Magnoliopsida; order Solanales; family Solanaceae; genus Capsicum; species Capsicum annuum. The sequence goes on along the minus strand of NC_061118.1, from coordinate 63,543,778 downwards.
GGAGAATATCTACTTACCCCGCAGGGCTTGCATCCCTTGGTGGACGCTGAGGGGTCAGGTTGTGTTGACCACTCGTCACCACAGATTCACAACTATTGTTGTCTGTAGCAGGAAGGGCTGCCTGCAATTTAGAAGTAAGACAGGAAAAAGTTATCACGTAACAAAGAGACTCAATATGCTTATTCTGGTGTTTATCAGTGGTGGTATGCAATCAGTTTATGCACTAATTAAGAAATTCTTATAGCTCGCATTAGTTCTTTAACATTGAAGCATTAAGTTGTATTGAAAAAATGAAGCCAAGAATAATGAGAACATTACAGTTTGAGTCTGTTGGCGGAAAAAGCTATTCTCATACACCAACTGTGAAACTTGCTTCTGCAGCCTATCATTCTCTTCCATCAACAGCTTATTCATTGCTGTCAATTTTCTATTCACAGCTTGAAGGCGCGATGATTCTTTACGTTGCTTCTCTCTACACCTGCATTTACACAAACAAAATGCCATAAATTAATCATCTGAACGATTTTACTCCCTCTGTTCCAATTTATGTGACATTTTTCGCTACCCGAGAGTCAAAATAGATGAATTTAGGCATGAAATTTTCAAATTTTTGAAATAAAATTTGTATATTTTGAAACTACTGAAAAGTACTACTAGTCAAAATAATTGACAATTTAAAATATTTAATAGATATATGAAAAGTTACAATCAAAGATGGGTATAGACTTGTTTGATTCTCGAAATTCAAAAAGTATCACATAAATTGGAACGGACAGAGTAAGAATGGAAAAGAAAACAAAGCAACTTTCCAAAATTTAACAAGATACCTTCTGTTCTGGAACCAAACTTTGATCTGTTTTGGCTCGATGTTGGACAGAATTGGACACTCCCGAATGAGCTGCTGACGACGAAGGGAACTGGGTTTTGGACATTCATGATATAACCTCTCCAAAGCCTCTACTTGCTCAGGGGTGTACCTCACATATTTACCACTGTCCATCCCCAGTTTGTCTTTACAGCTTGATGTCACCGCCATCATTACTTCAAAAAAATATCAATATTTTTGAGAACAAAAAAAAAAAAGATGAATTAACAAAGTTCAATAGACAGATATCCCCTTCTTCATCTTCATTTCAACAAAATTCTTATACACCACAAATCCCAAACTCAAAATAATCCCCTCTTGTTTCCAAACCATCAAGTAAACTTTATACAAGAGGAAACAAAAAGAAAATTTCTAGCTTTGCTAGGATTGAAGCACTACTGACGCAAGGAAAGTTGACTTAAGAAATTAAGCTTTGGTATATGATTAAAACAATTGGAGTGTTACAAACTTGACAATTACTTTTTCTAGTCAAACGATAAAAATAATATATAAACAAAGGATTTAACAGCTAAATCCCTTCTTACCCACTTAACCCCAACAAACTCCCAAAATTTCTGCATGTGTGTATAAAAGTATATTAGAAACCCATTTGAGGATGAAAACGTTTGGATAATAAGAAATGGAAACTTGTGTATGAAGCATGGGAAGTTTCAAAGGCTTAGAAATCAAGAAATGTAAGAAGAAAGGAAACACGCAAACACACAAAGATGTTACAAGATTTGCTACCTTGTGAACACCCAAAAACGCTGTCTTCCCTATTCCCACCCACTCCCTTCAAAACCACGCAGCGTCAAGCACAAAACGTAGATCTTTCTTCATCAGCTCGCGGAGTTACAATTTCCCACAAACGTCTTCTTCTTTCAACTCTAAACTCAAGAAAAAAAATAGTAGTAAACACACCTTTCTCTATGAACTCATGAAACAGCTAATATTAAAATGGGTGGATGGTGGTCTTTTTTATATTTTATGTGTACAAATGGGAGACCTAAACAGAAGCAGAAATGGGAAAGGCCATTTTGGTTGCTTTGCATATAATCAAATGGTCGCTAAGTTGGGGCATTTCTTTTTTTTTTTTATATATAATTTTTCTTTTTGGGGTGGAGGGGTGGAGGGGGGGGGGGGTTAAAAAGCTAAAGGAAAGTTGAAAGGAGCAGAACAGTGTATGTGTTTTCTGAATGTATCTTTTACACCGCAAAACAACCATCTGTCTGTCCTAAAACATAAGAATAAGATGGGAATGTGACAGACACAAAAAGAAAAAGGCGAAAAAATTCCCACTTTAGTTGGTAGAGCGTCTTGTAAGCCTGCTCTGTCTTCTCTTTTTCACATTAATGCCCCCTCCCCTCCCCCACTCCTATAAAGTAATTTGAGTGCATCTTACTCTTCTTTTTTCACTTTTTTGGGTATTAAATTTGATTCCAAAAGGCAAAAAGGAGAATTACAAGTGCATAATTTGTCTTTTGATTAATTTCTAAATAATACTCCCTCCATTTCAAAATAAATAAATTGTTAAAGTATTTAATGATGTTTCAAAATAAGTTATTCATTGAATTCTTTTTTAAAATTACTCTTATGATTTGACAAGTAAAAGAGACTTAAGTTTTTTCTTTTTTTGGATAAAAGAAACTTCAAGGATAAAAATAGAAATTTATGTCTTTAATATTTTTTCTTAATTTGTATGTCAAAATCCAACAATTCATTTATTTCGAAACGAAGAGAGTATGTTTGAGTTTTCCAAAAATATTTTAATTATAATTTTCCTAATATGTCTTTATATAGTTGTACCATTAATGTTATATTTTATTTCCTAAAAATCAGTAGTTTATTAAGGAATATGTCAAACCCAAAACACAGAGGAAGTATTAAAAGATATTGATAAATATTTCCTAGCCTGGAAGTGTAATTTGACCTGAAGAGTATAATGTATATGGTAAATCAAAAGTTTGCTAGCAAACTAAAATTTACATATTTAAAGACTATACAAAAATATAATAAATTAATAAAAATAATAATTCATAATATTTATAGTAAATTAAAGTAAAAAAAAATATTTGACACCCCAAACAGTAACACTTTCACATCAAATAAGACTGAGATTAGTTCATACTAATATCAAATAGTATTACTCCATCGGTCTGAGTTTATATCATTTACTTTTTTTTTAGTGGTTATAAAAAAAAAAATATTTTTGTATTTAGTAATAATTTATCTTTAAAATCCCTATGTTGTTTTTAATGAAATAATTTACAGTCATACATTTTCATAGGCTCTTGAATGATGAGGGGGACAGAGGTGTTGTGTTAGGGGAGCTGGAACACTTTGAAGAGTGTCATAATTTCGGCTATTGTCAGCGTTTTAAGGTAGAAGAGGTCAGTGAGGCTATTTGCAAGATGCGAAGGGGTAGGACAACGGAGCCCGATGAGATTTCAGTGAATTTTTGAAAGTTTTCTAGTGGGACAGGGTTGAGGTGGCTGACCAACTTATTTAATAACATTTCAAGTCCGCAAAGATGCCTGAGGCGTGGAGATGGAACACGATGATTCCTTTATATAAGAACAAGAGTGACATTCAGAGTTGCAATAACTACCAGGGTATTAAGTTGTTGAGTCATACGATGAAGATTTGGGAGAGGGTAATAGAGCGGAGGTTGAGAAAAATTGTGTCTATTTTGGAGAATTAATTTGGATTTATGCTTGGTTGCTCGACGACTGAGGCAATTCAGCTAGTGCGGAAACTGGTAGAGCAGTATAAGAGAGGAAGAGGGATCTTCACATGGTGTTTATTGATTTGGAAAAGGCGTATGACAAGGTCCCTAGGGAGGTTCTTTGGAGATGCTTGGAGGCGAGAGAGTCCCTGTAGCGTACACCAGAGCGATTAAGGATATGTATGAGGGGGCGAAGACTCGGGTAAGGACTGTAGGAGGAGATTCTGAGCATTTTTCGATCTTGACAGGGTTACACTAGGGATCAACGCTTAGTCCATTTTTATTTGTCGTGGTGATGGATGTGTTGACGCAGAGTATACAAGGCGAGATGCCTTGGTGTATGCTTTTTGCGGATGATGTAGTTTTGATTGATGAGTCGCAGAAAAGTGTTAATGATGAGCTGGAGGTTTGGAGACAAACCATGGAGTCTAAAAGTTTCAGATTGAGTAAGGTCAAGACAGAGTATTTGGAGTGCAAGTTTAGTGACTCGAGGCAAGAGAATGAAGTGGTAGTGAAGTTGGACTCTCAGGCGGTTTACAAGAGGGATAGTTTTAAGTATCTTGGGTCTACGATTCAGGGGAATGGAGATATAGATGAGGATGTCTCTCACCGTATTGGGGCAGGTTGGATGAAATGGAGGCTCGCTTCGAGAATCTTATGTGATAAGAAGGTGTCTCCCAAGCTTAAAAGCAAATTTTATAGAGTGGCAGTCCGGCCGGTTATCATGTATGGAGCAGAGTATTGGCCAGTTAAGAATTCTCATATCCAAAAGTTGAAGGTGGAGAAAATGAGGATGTTGCATTGAATGTGTGGATTTACAAGGGCTGATAGAGTTAGGAATGAGATTATTTGGAAGAAGGTGGGAGTGGTGTCGGTGGAGGATAAAATGCGAAAAGTGAGGTTGAGATGATTTGGTCATGTGATGAGCAGGGGCACGGATACCCTAAGTTCGAAAGTATGAGAGGTTGACCTTAGATAGTTTCAAGCGGAGTAGGGGTAGACCAAAGAACTACTAGAGAGAAGTGATTAAACATGGCATGGAGCAGTTATAGCTCACTGAGGACATGACCCTGGATAGGAAGATTTGGAGGAAATAAGCTGGGTGGATGAATCGTAGTCAGTAGTTGGGAAGGTTTTGGTGTCCTTTGTTTGATAATGTACAATATTTTTGTAGATGGCGTACCTATGTTAGTTTTATCATATTTCATTTAGTTTTATCATGTTTCATGCTTTTGATATTTTTGTATATTGTCCTTTGTCTTGACCCGGGGGTCCATCGAAAACAACCTCAAGTAGTGGTATGGACTGTGTACATTCTACCATCCCCAGACCCCACTAGTTGGGAATATATTGGGTTTTTTGTTGTTGTTGTTGTTGTTGTTGTAATTTACAGTCATACAACATCTATAACTTATTTTAAATCACAAATTTTAAAAATCTTTTTTTTATTTCTTAAACTATGTGTCAACTCTCACTAACTCATTTAGATTAAGAAGAAGAAAATAATATTACATCATATTTACATATTTAAACTACACACACACACACACACATATATATATATATATAATGTAGAAAAGTGACATGTCTGTTTCAGCTGCTTCAACCGTAATTTTACTAGAATATAGAAAAGTGAAGGAAGTAGGTGAAGGTCGCCATGCCTGCTTTCTTCGTGATTTTATTATATTATTATTAATTAATTATTATATGTCATTTACATATTATAAAATTAATAATATTTATAAAAAGTAAAATAGACATTCATGACATGTCCGCTTCAGCTACTTCAATCGTAATTTTACTATTTCATTTCTAATTAATTATTTAAGTCATTTAAGTATTAAAAAAAATTATAATATTTAATAAAAAAAGGTAAAATAGACAAAAAAAATAATAAATTAACTATTGATGCTTTAAATTAACTTGACATCTTATATGAGGCCACTTAAATTTTTTACAACTATTTCTTATAATAATTCTGCTACATGACTTCTAGTAAGTTATTATGAGTAATTTAAGACATATTTATTTCGCTACTTCAACCATGTTATTTGATTGACTGTCGAAATTATATGTGTGACATAAATTGGAATAGAAGAAAAAGTATTATAAATCACAATAATTAAAAACTTAAATTATTTTTAAAATACAATTGACTATCAATGCCATAAAAGTTTTAACAAGGAAAGTGTTATAAATTACAATAGCTAACAGCTTAAAATAGTAAATTACAATGCCAAAAAGGATTATAAATTATAATAGCTAACAGCTTAATATATCTAAAAATATATTAAAAATATAATTGATTATCTAAATTTTATTTGTATCACATAAATTGAGACAAAAAAAACACATTGAAAAACAGATGAAGATTTTCATTCGTGCTTCCTCCAATGATTTTACTATATCATTCTAATTAATTATTATATGTCATTTACGTGTTAGAAAATTAATAATATTTAATAAAAAAATAAAATAACATTTATGATATGTCTGTTACAATTGCTTCAAATTAATTTAACTATTTCACCCCTAATTAATTATTTAAGTCATTTAAGTATTAAAAAATTAATAATATTTAATAAAAAAAGGTAGAATAGACAAAAAATGATAAATTGATTATTGATTCTTTAAATTAACTTGACATCTTATATGAGGCCCATTTAAATTTTATCGCAACTATTTTTTATAGTAATTTTGCTATATCACTTCTAATAAGTTTTCATAAGTTATTTAAGACATGTTTATTTCGCTACTTCAATCGTGTTATTTGATTGACTGTCAAAATTATATATGTGACTTAAATTGAAATAGAAGAAAAAATATTATAAATCACAATAATTAAAAACTTAATTTATTTTTAAAATACAATTGACTATCAATGTCACAAAAGATTGGACAAGGAGAGTATTATGAATTATAATAGCTAACAGCTTAAAATAGTAAATTACAATGCCAAAAGGTACTATAAGTTACAATGGCTAACAACTTAAAATATCTAAAAACATATTAAAAATATAATTGATTATCTAAATTTTATTTATGTCACATAAATTGAGACAAAAAAAATAACATATATTGGGAAGCAGGTGAAGGTCGTCATGTTTATTTCCTTCATGACTTTACTATATCATCCCTAATCAATTATTATATGTCATTTACATATTAAAAAATTAATAATATTTAATAAAAATAAAATAGACGTTTATGACATGTCTACTTCAGCTGATTCAACCATAATTTTAATATTTCACTCCTAATTAAGTATTAAGTTATTTAAGTATTAAAAAATTAATAATATTTAATAAAAAGGTAAAATAGACAAAAAATGATAAATTGACTATTGATGTTTTAAATTAACTTGACATCTTATATGAGGGCTGAGGCCCACTTAAATATTTTTCACAACTATTTCTTATAGTAATTTTGCTAAATCACTTCTAATAAGTTATTATAAGTAATTTAAGACATGTTTGTTTTGCTACTTCAATCGTGTTATTTGATTAATTGTCGAAATTATATGTGTAACTTAAATTGAAATACAAGAAAAAGTACTATAACTCACAATAATTAAAAATTTAAATTATTTTAAAAATACAATTGACTATTAATGTCACAGAAGTTTGAACTAGAAGAGTATTAGTAATAGCTAACATTTTAAAATAGTAAATTACAATGTCAAAAAATATTATAAACTATAATAAATAACAACTTAAAATATCTAAAAGTATATTAAAAATATAAATTAATTATTTACATTTTTATTTATATCACATAAATTTAAATAAGAAAATAATATATATTGAACCCGTACTAATACAGACCCTTCAATATCTAGTAATAACATCTTAGCACGGCCATCTATATCTAGTAACATCAGAAATGTTCTCATATTCGAACCTCTTTTATTTCTTCGTTTGCTTTAAGAAAATAGAATTGGAGAGTTAGGAAAATTGTAAGTGTGAAAACGAGGAAAGATGAGGGGTATTTTTTGGAAAGGACATATGTCAAATTATGTTTTATTTAATATATTCTATTAAATATAATCTCTCTATTCTATTTTTAAAATAATAATATAATTTGCATATATTGTATTCTTCCTAAATCTCACTGTGTGAAACTACTCACTGTTATTGTTGTTGACGACACATTTCATGCGTACGTGGGAAATGGGAAAATATAGTAACAGAGGCTTAAGGTTAAGAAAAGGGTAAGAGATTGCTTAGAGGGGTGAAAAGTAAAGTGAAAAAAAAAAAAAACAGACAGAATAATGAGGATGTTTTGCATGCGCCCTCTTGAATTTTGTACTTTCCCCACACCTATTCTCGGTCATCTCTGTCATCATATCATTATCATGATCATACATGGCATGTGTTCACAACAAGCATGACATAAATCGAAGATTTTTCATTTGAAAAATGTAATCGTTTTCATTTCAAATTATATAAAAAGTTTAAGACACATTTAAATTATTAACATAACTTATTACACACTTATATTATATAAAAGTGAATTTAATTACTCGCCATGATATTCATACCCAAGTTTAATGAGTGGAATATACTCCACACGCCTAAAATAAATTAACGAATCCTTAAATTAAACCTAACCCGACCCAACTAAATTACCACATCCTAACCCTACCCAACCTATTCGGGAGAATATAAATCGACAAAGGAAAACCCATTTGAAAACCATCAATCGACGAACAAAAGGGAAACTTCAAAATCATTTCTCTCTTTTCTTTTCAAGTTTATTAGCAAATTTCAACCCGATAGAAGAGATAAACACCTAATGTTTTGTGTTTTTCATTGCTGACAATCAAAAATCATTTATTTCTTCCATGTTTGCATGGAACCTCTTTCAACTCGTGATCTTCTTTTTGCTTACAGAGTCTACTCAAGTTTTCTTAGCCATTAAAGTACCTTGATTAAGAAAAATAATACAAAACAAGCTTTAAGAGAGGTTGAACAAACACTTGAGGAAAGAAACATTTTTAAAAATTTGAACAAAATTGAGACAAAAGAACTATATTTTCTCACAATATAGTAAGAAATCAAACGATTGAAAAGATTTAGTTACCAATTCTTCAAACAAATGATCTTGAATTTCAATTTTGGATGACCAATTTGGGAATTAGGGTTCTTGAGTTTGGAACCCCAAATTGGCTTAAATGGAAGCTTTTGTTCAATATAACCGTTGGGAATTGTAATTTATTAATTTTTAAATGTTTTTGACGTTTATTTTATAGTTTTAAAAGACTAGACGTGCTTATATTGGGTGTAAAAAATGCGTCTGAACATGAGTGTCGCAGGGAGTAATTAAATTCATTTTTATATAGTATAGATGTGTAAAATAATTTAAGCGTGTCTTAGACTTTTCATGTATAATTTGGAATGAAAACGATTACTTTTTCCCTTTTCACTTCTTGTTTTTTCTCAAGAAAGTAGAGTAGTATATTGTTTATTCATGTGATGCAAACAAGAATAAAATCGAAAGTTTCCATCTTTAAAAAGCTATTATAATCATGTTTTTTTTTTTTAGCTTTTCTTCTTTTCTCTTAGCTATACGTGCAACTTGAAACAAATAACATAACATTCGGGCAATTCCACATTTCAAGTCTAGAGAAGATGGCGTCTATATAATCTTTTGAATAGGTTTATCATTTTTAATTTATAAATTAAATGGAAAGGAGAAGAAGCGGTTTGGGGAGGCTTTGGCTTTGGACGAGGTGGTAAGTGGCGTGCCTAGTTCCAAGAAGATCGTTGTAGCAGGAGATTTCAATGGTCACATCGGGGTGTTACCAGGAGGCTATGGCGATGTGCATGGTAGCTATAGTTTTGGGAGAGGAATGATGAGGGAGTTGCTCTGTTGGATTTTGCGAGGGCCTTTGGGTTGATGGTAGTGAATTCGAGCTTTCCAAAGAAGGAGGATCACCTGGTCACCTTCCGAAGCACAACATCCAAGACCTAGATTGACTTTCTGCTGCTTAGGAAAGGGGATAAAGTGCTGTGTAAGGATTGTAAGGTCATTCCCAATGAGTACCTTTCGACCCAGCACAGGCTTCTGGTGATAGACCTGGGTTTAAAAAAAGATAAGAAGAGACAGAGCGGGGAGGGCCGACCTAGAATTAAGTGGGGGGCTTAACGCCGGTGAGTGCTCTGGAGATAGGAGAGAAGGTGGCAAAAATGAAGGGTGTGGGAGTGTAAGGAGTACGTGGATAGTATGTTGGATAGGCCAACTAGGTGCATCAAAGATACTGCTAGAAAGGTGTTGGGAGTCTCGAGGGTCCGGGCTGGTCAGCGCCGGGGGGACTGGTGGTGGAATGAAGATGTTAAGAAAAAAGTGGAGACTAAGAAGGGGGTGTCTTCTAAGTTGGCTGAGAGTAAGGATGAAGAGGATAAGTGTCTAAATAGGGAGGAGTACAAGTTAGCTAGGAGAAAGGCTAAGTTAGTAGTTACAACTACTAAGATGGCAGCGTTTGAGAGCTTGTATACGGGGTTTGAGAAGAAAGACGGGAAAAAAAGTTATATAGGCTTGCTAAGGCAAAGGAGAAAAATGGTCGTGACCTTGATCAAGTGAAGTGTATTAAGGGGGAGGATGGTAGTGTGCTGGTGGAGTACGTGCATATTAAGAGAGGATGGCAGTCGTATTTTCATAGACTCTTGAATGATGAGGAGGGCAGGGACATTGTATCAGGTGAGCTGGAGCACTCTGAGGGGTGTCTTAATTTCAGCTATTGTAGGCATTTTAAGATGGAGGAGGTCCGGAAGGCTATTCGCAGGATGCGAAGAGGTAGGACGACGGGGACTGACGAGATTCCTGTGAATTTTTGGAAGTGTACTGGCAGGGCTAGTTTAAGGTGGTTCACTGACTTGTTTAACGACATCTTTAAGACTGCAAAAATTCTTGAGGCTTAGAGTTAGAGTACCATAATTCCTTTATATAGTAACAAGGGTGATATCCAGAGTTGCAACAACTATAGGGGTATTAAGTTGTTAAGTCACACTATAAAGATTTGAGAGAGAGTGGTCGAGCGGAGGTTGAGGAGGATAGTGTCTATTTCAGAGAATCAGTTTGAATTATGCTGGGGCGCTCGATGACAGAGACAATTCACCTAGTACAGAGACTGGTGGAGCAGTATAGGGAAAGGAAGAATGACCTTTACATGGTGTTTATCGACTTGGAGAAGGCATATGACAAAGTTCCTAGGGAGGTTCTTTGGAGATGCTTAGAGGTGAGTAGGGTCCCGGTGGCATACATCAGATCGATTAAGGACATGTATGATGGAGCAAAGACTCAAGTGAGGACGGCGGGAGGAGATTCAGAGCATTTCCCTGTCTTGACAGGGTTGCATCAGGGATCGACTCTTAGCCCGTTTCTATTTGCATTGGTGATGGATGTATTGACGCAGCGTATTCAAGGAGAGGTGCCTTGGTGTATGTTTTTGCAGATGATATAGTATTGATTGATGAGACACGGGGAGGTGTGAATGATAAATTGGAGGTTTGGACACAAACCCTTGAGTCTAAAGGGTTCAGGCTAAGTAGGAGCAAGACTGAGTATATGGAATACAAGTTTAATGACTTGAGATAGGAGGACGAGGTAGTAGTAAGGTTGGGTTCCCAGGTTATGTGTAAGAGAGATAGTTTTAACTATCTCGGGTCGATGATTCAGGGGAATGGTGAGATTAATGAGGATATCTCCCACCGTATTGAGGCAGGATAGATGAAGTAGAGGCTTGCCTCGGGAGTGTTGTGTGATAAGAAGGTGTCGCCCAAACTTAAAGGTAAATTCTACAGAGTGGCAGTCCGTATGGCCATGCTGTATGGAGCAGAGTGTTGGCCAGTAAAGAACTCCCATATTCAAACACTGAAGGTCGCAGAAATACAGATGTTACATTGGATGTGTGGTCTTACTAGGGGTGATAAGGTTAGGAATGAGACTATTCGTGAGAACGTTGGTGTGGCTTCGGTGGAGGACAAGATATGGAAAGTTCAGTTGAGATGGTTCGAGCATATGATGAAGAGGGGAACGGATACCTCAGTTCGTAGATATGAGAGGTTAACTTTAGATGGTTTCAGGTAGGGTAGGGGTAGGCCGAAGAAATATTGGAGACAGGTTATTAGACGTGACATGGAGTAGTTACAGCTTACTGTGGTCATGACCCTAGATAAGAAGGTTTGGAGAATGCGAATTAGGATAGAAGGCTAGTGCATGTGGGAGAGACGTAGTTAGTAATTAGGGAAGCATTGGGGGTGGGGGGTATGCAGGTGAGGGGTGCGTTTGGTTCCTTAGCGTAGGGTATTACTTTATGGGTGTCTTGTTTCTGTTGTTTCATCTTGTTTCATGTTTTTATTATAAAGTTGTTTATTACTCATTGTCTTGAGATAGAGGTCTATCGAAAATAGCCTTGCTTTTTCTCTGGAGGTAGTGGTATGGACTGTGTACATCTTATCCCCCCCCCCCCCCATACCACACTGTGTGGGAATACATTGGGTTTGTTGTTGTTGTTGTTGGCTTTTAACTTATTTTTATTTTTTTTGACTTAAAAATAAGTAAAATATTTTTTATTTTATCCAAATATTACCAAAGCACTTAAAAGCTATTTTGGCTTAAAAACATTGAAAATAAGTCAATTCAAACACGCTTGTACTCCTATCTGTGAAAGTGTAGAAACTGTTTTGGATAGGCCCTCGACTCAAGTAAGATATACACAAAACATAAGTTTGTAAAGTAAATACAACAACAAAGAAGTCATACTAAAAATAGTGAAGAAGAAAACAATAGTTGTAAAATATAATACGTCAACCGGAGTAAAAAAGATCAATCATACTAGAATCAAAGAATATAAGATATTAAAAGGGTAATAACAACATAACTGGAAAGGTAACAACAGTCAACTATGTACTAACCTTCAACCCTAATACTCAACTTTTTCATATGTTCCTATCAAGGACGTGTACTCGATAAGGTGCATGTGTATTATGTCTGTTGGAGTTAAGGTGTAAGATGCAAATAGAAAATAGAAGGAGAATGAATGGATGGAAATTTAAAACTAAGTTCATTTTAGATAAAACCATTTTCCCTTGTTGGTGATGGAAGGGGAGATTAGTGTGATTATATTTACAAGCAAATCGTCTAGCTAATAAAGAGTTGAGAAGAAAGTCCCCTTGTGTCGTCATCGTTGTTGCTCGTTCGTCTCGACTTTAAAAATGTTGCGATTGATTGATAAATTTTTTGAACAAATTTTTTTTTTCATTTTGACTAATTAATTTACTTTTCTGATATTAATTTATTAATTCGTACGAAATTATATTTAAAATTCACAAATAATTTTCAAAAAAGTTTCAAAAACAAAATGTTCCTTCCGAATAGATACATCAATTCTGAATAGATGTTTTTCGCAAAATTTTATTTTGGCTATAAATATAGAGGTTCTCCCTCTATTTCAGCATCAAAGTTCTTAACTTTTTTTTGTATATTTTCTTATAAAACAAATATAGAATCTTTGTGTGATTTATTACTGACTTTAAGTTTCAGAAGGTTGTGGGCATTTGAGATACCGCTATTCCTACAATAAGTATTTATATTTAATTTTAGGATGAAGTAATTCATAACCTCAGGTATAGTGAGAAGATTAAATATTTTAAGGACACACAGTTAATTATTTGGTCTTATACTCTATTGTAATAGAGTTTTCTACTATTTTACAGTTTATGCATTTTTCTGGTTTACTAGTTTGGGTAAAGTATACTAACATTCTTGTCTAATCATCTCTACTCAAGATTTCTTCGATCCACTTCTACCTCTTTTTTTACCTATTATAGTTTATCCTTATTAAGACATCTATGCATCTTTCTTTTATATGCCTAAAGAATCTCAATAGTGCCACTCTCATCTTGTTCATCATAGAGGTCACTCCCACCTTGTCTGGGATAGCTTCATTCTCAATCTTATCCATTATATTGTGCCCATACATTCATATAAATATCCTCATTTTTCTATTTTCATCATTTGAACACGTGTGAGTTCTTCATCGACCAACTCTCTACTCCATTTAACATAGATGGTCTGACCAACACTTTATAAAACTTACCTTTAAGTCTTATGGCATATTATATAAGAAACTGAATGTGAGTTTTCATTTCATTCACACTGCTCTAATGTAGTGTGCAACATAATTATTAATATCCCAATTTTCTTAAATTATTGACTGTAAATACTTGAATGAGTGGGTGGATTACTTTTGGGAATCAAGGTCATACTTCCATATTTTTCACATGAGTTATGTCATTAAACTTGTACTTCTTGTACATCTTCAATTATTCTTTTCTTAGTTTTGCTCAAGTTGAATTTTTTAGATTCTGTGGTCTGTCTCAAAACCTTTTATCTATTGTTAACTTTGTCATTGTCAAGTCAATTAAAATATGTCATCTGTAAATAACATATGCACCATGACACCTCTACTTAATTATGTCAAGTAAGTTCTTTCGTTTTAAAAAAAAAATAAAAATGGGCTAAGAGTTGATCTATGATGCAATTCCATACATACATACATATATATACACATACATACATATATATATATATACATACATATATATATATATACATACATATATATATATACATACACATACACACACACACATATATATATGTATATTTAATTATTCTAATGTACGTTAGATGTATATCTTTGGACAAATTTCTATAATTAACTTATTTTTTTAAAGTGCTTTTGAAAAAGTGATTTTGGTGAAACAGTTTGTGTCTGACTAATCATAACATTTTTTCTGGGTCAATGGACAACACATATATGTCAATTATATTGTCCTCTCTTGATGTTGTTCCAACAATCTCTTTACAGGATATATTATTTTTATAGTCAAACATCTCGATATGAAACAAAACTAATTATCGATGATAAACACACCCTCATCATCTTCATCTCCATCACCCCCTCTCAAACTTTTCTAGTGCGATTCGGTAATTTGATACCCCTGTAGTTGTTATAATTTTGAATGTCACCTCTGTTCTTGTATAGTGGGATCCTTGTACTCTACCTCCATTCTTCGAACATCCTTGACATCCTAAATATGATATTAAATGACTCAATTAGTCATTTCATACCCGTTAATACTTATGCTCTTCCAAACTTTCACCAGAATTTCATCGAATCTGCTCATCGATCCTCCCCTTTAAGTCTTATAAATAACCTTCTTAACATCCTCAAACTTGATACCCTACAATACCTAAAATCTCTCAAAGATCAACCAACATAATATTTGTGGTCACCACTTTATTCAAGAGTTTATGAAAATATGTATGTCATCTTCTTCTAATGTTTGTTTATTCCACCAATATTTTATCTTCCTCATCTTAATTCACTTCAGTTCGTTCTGGTCTCGGAACCTCCACTCTTTTTCTTTGGAGAGTCTTTACAACTTCTTATACATTTGTCCTGACGTTCTTCATGCAAGCATTTAAATGGTGATGTGATCTTAACTATTGCAATCGCTAACTTTAATTCTTTCTTCGTCGTTCTATACCTATTTCTATTTATCCTATTTTTCTCCTTATTTATGCTCTCCACCAAATCCATATATGCTACTAAAATAATATTTGGATAGTTAAATTGCTATTTTATGATAGAATCTGATGGTGAAGAAGAAACTCTGACAATAATGGAGATAATAGAAATGAAGCATGCGGCAAGGGTTCAATTGAAAGTGGTTTTTGTTTCTTTAGGAACCTATTCCTCTATGCAAATGAGCCCTCTACCTTTCTATTCTCTTTCAAATTGAACCTTCTTGGTGTCCAAGGCATCTAAAACCGCATTGGTATATAAATATCAATTATTGTTGTTTCTTGGATTTAGTAAAATTTGTATTTTACAACAAGAACTTCGAACACATGTTCAAAGTAACATATGAAAAATCAAGTGAAGTTGTAACTTTTTATTCATAAATTTGGACTTCAACAATACGTTTAACCCAACTTATGATCATCGGCAAAATAAAGTTCAAACTATAATTTGGAAAATAGCGTAATCAAATGTTTAGAAAAACATGAAGATTAGAAGATTCAAGTCCATCAAATTCACGGTGTGTCCTTAAGAAAATTGTTCCCATCAAGTACCCAAGGTTATGGAATATATCCTCCTAGAATAAAATAAATCACTTTGATAGAATAGCGGTACCTCAAACTCTGTCGAACTACGAACGCACTCAATGGTAGTAAATCACACTAGAGTTTTTCAAGAAAAAAAAAGTGTTTTTACTTCAAATTTCATGTATGTACTTGAGGAAAAAGTTAGGTACTTATAGACATCAAGGTGTTGCTTCATGAAGAGAAGCAATGGCTTAGAAAGATGCACCTCTTCATAAAGGTGCAACTCTTCAGAAAAGTCACACCCATTGGAAAAGTCATAACTATCCAAAGTAAAAAGGTGCCTATTCAAATTGCATCTTTTCTCTTGGTGTCTTTTAAAAAAAACACCTATTTATTTTTCATTCACACCTCTTAAAACCTAAGAATATCATACATGAATGGAGAATGACTATTTTATCAAAAAATATACAAATAAGTATGTATCTACAATCAAAGGCTAATTACATCTGGATAAGTAGGTTTTTATTTGAATTTTCCTTTGTGAACTTGCATCAGATGCACTCAGTTAATCGATAGATATGATATCTTTGAACCGTCTAACTTTAATGTACAACTAGACAACATAAGTCACACAACTAGCCTATTACCGTCTATGATTCTCAAGGTTTTGTTTGTTTCATCCATGAACACTTCTTAATTTCATAAGCACTTAGAGAATAGGCATTTACTATCATTCTTCTTGAAGCGGTTTCCACTTCACCATCACACAGGTGATTCCTAAATGTTTAATCTCATAAAATTATTTGGTCAAACCTGTCAAACTAAGAAACTATTAAAATGCTTCAAACCATAAGTCTTATGTTTGTTTCCTGAACATTGTCTACGTCACGAGAATGTGTTGAGTATATTGATAATGTTGAACCGTTAATCACAACTTTATTTGATCTCCTTGAACCTATCTCTTAGTATCTCCAGTTTGCTAGGTAGAGTTGTCATTGTGATGACTTGTCCTAGGTCCTAAACTCATTCCCTTCGATGATCTCTCAACTCTCTCTAGTTAGGCATTTTATAAGTAGATCCAACACATTATCCTTTGACCTTATATAGTCAATCGTTATAATTCCACTAGAGATTAATTCTCTAACGGTATTATGTTTCCATCTTATATACGAGATTTACCATTATACACCATGCCCCCTGCCCTTTCTATTGCATCTTAGATATCACAGTGTATACATACTGATGCCAAAGGTTTAGGCCAATAAGGAATAACTTTTAAGAAGTTATGGAGTAATTCAGTGTAATAACCATTTAGTTCATTTCTTATATTTCCAATTATTTTCATTGTTAGATCTTTCTGTAGCTGCCCCATGTTATTTATGACTTGCTGGGACTGATAATTCAATTATCGGATAGTTCGTCTGGATTTTAGAGCCAATTCCTTATTTTGAAAACTTCATTGGTTCTAAATAGCCACCAGGCAAACACTTCAATCAAATGATCTCGAATATAAATTTTGACTATTTTATCAGCTCTGGAATATCGATTTTAGGCTAGATGGACTCTTGATTCAAATCACGAGGCACCCAGGCTCATTTGACCTATTGGTTGAAAAGTTAAGAAAATGAAAATTTGGCGTGGGACCCACTTTTTATCGAAATGATCTCAAATGAAAATTTTGACTGTGCCATTGAGTCTGGAACATCGAATTTAGTATGATAGCATAGTTTGTTTGTGCGCATGGAGTTTCGAATGAATTTCGAACACCTAGTCGCAGTCTATCCCAAACTTAAAAATTTTAGTGCATCATGTCACTGGTACGACCACGATCACGAAGGGTAAATCACTACCGCCACATGTATTTTATCCTTTGCACCAGATCGCGATCGTAATGGGTAAATTGTGTTTTATCCTTGCTAGATTGATAACGTTCAACTTACACATCAATTTAAGTACAAGGCAGTCGTCAATATATTTACCCAACTTTGGAGTCGAGGGCGAATCCACGAGGAACAATGTGAGTGGCAATCAAGTTGCTTTGAAATAATAAATACAAGTTAAATCCAAACCAATGTTACAAGAAGGTAAAAATGGGGGAGGTAGGTATCTATATTAATGTTTCTTTTTGGGGTTTTCTAGTATAAATTTGGGGCTACGAATAATTAGAGTTTTAACAAGTATGCACGGATCTTGGGATTATGTACTACTAAGGCAGTGATATGTGGGAGTTAAAAATCAACATCAATTTAGTAAATCAAATATGGGTAGGTTTGGTTATAGATTTTGATACTAGTCTTTCAACAAAACACCAAACTTTCACCCATTGATTCTTTTGAATACCTAATAGGTATGTTCAACAATTAGTAACCACAACCTCAATATAGGCATCCCTATTTCTAGGATGATACCCATTGGTATATTCAACCTTACATTCACCCTTATGTCTAAGGTAGTGAAGATTTAGCAAACTACACACACAATTGTCTATCATTGCTTTGGTTTCCACATCCCCCTTTCAAGGATGATATGGATTCCTAAACTTTACTCAAAACCCTTCTTTCGAAGATGGTTTCGGGTTTTCTAGAGCATGGATCTTTCACTCATTATACCCATGTGGGTATTTGGGGCTTTCACCCGTCAAACCCCAACCAAGTTAGCATAGCAATAATAAAATCCATAACTATGAACTACTAAATAGAAGCTAATCAATAACAACCCACACACACTTTAACTCCTATTCACACATAACTCTAAGAGGGAGATCTAGCTACACATAAGATAAATAAGCATAGATATACCCATAATCTCTATTGAAGTGATTTATTGAAGCTTAAGTGAATGTTACTTCAAATTTGGAATTCCCACAGATCAACATTGGAAAAGAGCTAATCTTCCACTTATAAAGTCTTCAATGTATTTTTTACCCAAAAATTATACAATATTCCATCTTCCCCAACCACACCAATTTTTTTATAACGCTCAACTTACATGTCAATTTAAGTGCAAGGCGGTCGTTGTCAATATATTTACCCAACTAAGAGTCGGGGTCAAATTCATGAGGAACAATGTGAGTGGCAGTTAAGTAAGTTCAAAATAAAAGTTGCTTGCTAAGTTCAAACCTATGGTACAAGATAGTTTGGGGTTTTTCAATATTTGCTAATGTGAGAGTAAATCTTGGGCTTCTAAGTGACTAATTTGAGACTAAGAATAATTAGTGTATAATCAATTAAAATAGATCTTGGGACTATGCTTTCCTAGGGGCAAGTTATGCATGGGAACATGATAATTCGATGCAAATTCTAATCATTGATGATACGGTAGGCTAGGTTTAAGGTCTTTAAGGCTAGTTTTTCAACAAAACCTTAAATATGTCACCCATTGACCCTTTCGAGTACCTAATGAGTGTGTCAATTAAAGTCACCTAATACCTCAATTGGGTATTCCTATTTCTAGGATGATTCCCATGGTATAGTTAAATTCTCAACCACCCTTATGTCTAAAATAGTGATAGATTAGAAAACTATAAAGATAATTGTCTACCATTGCTTTGGTTTCCACATTCCTCTATCAAGGATTCTGTGGTTTCCTAAAAAGTTCACCCAAACCCTTTTTTTGAAGATGGCTATGAGATTTCTAGAGCTTGGAGTTTTCACTCATTAAACCCATGTGTGTATTTGGTCCTTTAACCCATAAATCCCTACCAATTTAATCAAGCTATAATAGAACCCATCATTAATAAACTAAAAACATACACAAATAAATCAAATCCCACACATATTTACACCATAATCTAGCATAATCCCAAGAGGTAGATCTAGCACATTATAAGGATAATGAAAACAAACATACCAAGATGTCCATCAAAGTTATTTATAAGAAAATAAAGAGAGGACTAACCACACTTTATACTCAAATGAATCTTCAATAGACAAAGCTAAATCTAAAATTTAAAGCTCCTCTAATTTAATCTTGTCTCAAGTTAGTGTAAATTTAAGCTCCAAGCTTCAAAAAATTTTAAAACCCTAAACTAAGGATATGAGGTAGGGTTGTGGAATGATTGATCTAGAATGAAGGGGTTTTGAGACTTAAATATGATTTGGGGTCGGCTATTTAGAATAACGTTTCTGCCCTTGGGCCATTTTCCGCCCTCACACAATCGCGGAAAATTGGTTGTGATCGCACTCACTGTGATTGCAGTTAGTCCATCACGATCATAGTTGGTTGACTAGCTTGACTCGACGCAATCGCGGGCTAATATCCGCAATCGCAATAACTGAGGGCTCGATCTTGATCTTACTTCAGCTTGTACAACTCTTGCACTTCAATTTCCTTTTTGATCCTTTTTGGCTCAAGTTTGCTTTTTTCTTCTCAGCACTTGTATACCTACAAAATATGGAAATTAGTACATTTAACCCCAAATATGTCTCACTTTACATTCAAATCATAGTAGTGTTCACGGATATTGAGTGTAAATGAGTAGTAAATTCACCACTCATCATAGATCATGATTGCGATATCATATTCGCGATAACGACTGTCTCAAAAGTGATTGTCGTGATAAAGACAACTTAATAGCGACAGCGACACTCGGGCACCTGAGATAGGTAAAAATAGTCCCTTTTTAGCCCTTTCTGCCAATTTTCATTCATTTATAAGAGAGCTAAAACCGAGCTAAAACCCTAAATAGTGAGATAGCTTAAAATTGAAGCTTGTGGGTGATGTGAGAGCTTGAATAACCATTGTTTATGAAATTATATTTCGATTTATGGTATGATTTCACCTTTTTATGGTAGATTTCTCTCATTTCTTGTTCAAAAATCCCTAAACCTGGGAGGCTTGATTTTACCCCTAAATTAGCTCTGATTTCACATATTTTTTAGGATAATAACTCCTTGAGCATGAGGAACATTAGGGTGGTTTCCTAATGACCCTTCTAGTTATTTTCTATATTTCCCACTTATTTTTATCATTAGAGATTTTCCATAGTTTCCCAAGTCATTTATGACATGTTGGAATTGATAGTTCAGTTATCGGGCAGTTTGGTCGGTTTTTAGAGTCAATTCCCTATTTAGAAGTCTTTGCTGGCTCCAAAGGGCCACCGAACAAAAACTTTAGTAAAACAATCTTGGATACAAATTTTTATTATGGCAATAGCTCTAGAATATTGATTTTAGGCTAGATAGATATTTGGTTTGGGTCCCAATACACCCAATCTTTTTTTGATCCCTTGGTCAGAAAGTTAGAAAATTGAAAATTTAGTTGTGGGACCCACATTTGATCAAAACGACCTCCGATGGAAAATTCTAGTTTGCCTACGTGTCTATAAGTTGAATTTATTATGGTTACATAGTTTATTTGCCTATATTGGATTTCGAATGAATCCCAAAGCATTGGCCAAAACTTAAAATTCCTTCCAAGTTTTAGCTGATTTCTGGTGCAAGGTGAAGATGCCATAATCACACCTAGGGGTGTCGCGGTCGCCCTATTGAGATCATGGTCCATAGATGGTGATAACAACATCTCTATTCCTAGGTTGGGTATTTCAAGGACTTTTAGGTCGCGTTTTGGGAACTTTTCACTCTTCTTGAGACCAAAAAACCCTAAATTAGTGTGCTAAACTCAAATTGAGTCTTAGGTGCCTCTTAGGAGCTTAGTTAACACATATTTTTGTGATTACCCAAAATTTAAGTAGTTGTATCTGAAGGAACACCAAAACCATACTCTGTCATAGATGGGGGTACCATGCTCAGAGCTGGGGTATACCAAATGAACTCAAAAAGGCACCCTCCAAACGGGTCAACAGATGAATCATCAATCCTTCCAAGATTAAGGTAGAAGAACTCTGAAGAACTGGAGTATAACTCACACCTCCAACCTTCTCAATACGAGGCTCAGGGGAGAGCCTCCTAGCACTCCTCCTAGACGGTCCTGATCCACGAGCCTGCCCACTCCCTCAAGTCCGTCCATGACTTAAGGCTTTCCCTCTGGGTGAAGGCTCTGCATTTCTGATCATACTGAACCTAGAAGACACCATCTGCATAGAAAGAGTGAAACACAACTCAGAACACGGGTATGAAAAAACTACACACGATAAGGAATAAAATGAGAAAAGTTTTTCTAAAGATATTTTATAGCCTCTCAAAGATAGATACGGATGCCTACGTATTGATCCACGAGACACTATTAGACATATCATTCTTAGACTGTTGAGACAAATGAAACCTAGCTGCTCTGATACCAATTTGTCACAATCCAAAATCCAAAGAGTCATGATGACACTTGTCACGACGAACCTTGACAAGTAAGCCTACCACCTAAACCAATACACAAAAGAAAAAAAGATAATAATAACCCCAAGGTAAGGCTTCTAGAATAAAACTAAACTATACCAATATAATAAATGTGAAAAAAACATAATAATGCAATCATAACTCCCAAAACCAGGTGTCAACGATATAAGAACATATATAAATACAACTCGAATCTAAGGAAACACATAAGATGTCCAAATACAAGAGAAACTCTATCTCTGAAATGAAAGTAAAGACATAGTCTATAAAGAAAGGTAGCAGAAGACATTCAGATGCCTGAAAAATATCAACTACCTTGAAAACACTAATAATCTCCTGAGTAAAGCAACGTGGGGCATACCCGAACCCAAATCTGCACCAAAATAGTACAGTAGGAGTGAGTACGATTCACTTGTACTCAGT
The DNA here is from genome assembly GCF_002878395.1 of Capsicum annuum. NCBI lineage: Eukaryota > Viridiplantae > Streptophyta > Magnoliopsida > Solanales > Solanaceae > Capsicum > Capsicum annuum. The sequence goes on along the minus strand of NC_061118.1, from coordinate 63,521,358 downwards.
AGGTTTCATAGGCTGATCGAGCAAAGCAGAAAATAAAGTACACAAAATACACACTAAGGGCACGTCACCTACAATTAGAAAATGTCCCACAATGGTAGCCTACACCGCTTGCACTAACAGTTCTAATATATCACAAAAATAATAACAACGCGGCAAGGAGAAAATAAGTATACATTATATCATATGCAAGTAGAAACATAGAAGAACATGTATATACAAGATGGTCAAGTATAAATAAAAGGATATAGAGAAAGTAGACATATAACAAGTCAATATGGAAATTCAATCAGAACATCAACACGATAAATTAAGTGCAATGTATAAGATGATGTTGTTGATGATGACGATGATGATGATGGTGATGATTATGCACAAGGTTGTTGCACAACCTCCATATACACCCATGGAGGCAAGTCTTCCTGACATGGGATCCATGGAGGGTTCATCAACTCATATACCACTCTGTATATAGCTACGGAGGCTAGCCTTCCCAATGTAGGAACCATGGGGTTTTCATCAATCCTTATACCACCAGTATCTGTGACTCTTTTCTGGCATAATCCTTTGGAGAAGGTCTATAAGATCCAATATATGATACCATTATCCAGTATTTCCAGTAATTTTAGTGTTTCCAATTTTCTAGTATTTCTAGTATTTCCAGTATGCCTAGTATTTTTAGTATTTTCAGTGTTTCCAAAGCACATACATAATATCAAACACAAATCAAGTAAACATACGTGACAACAAGTATCTATAAACTAATACAACAAACAAGTGAAATGTTCTGTGTGATAAAATAAGAATGATGATGCAATATTCACAACCAATCATAATGAGTATTTCCACAACCAATCCACATGATGTATTTTCACAACCAATCATAATATTATATTTTCACAACCACGTGAGCCAATATCCACTCATTATTTCCATCATCTATGAATTTTCACACGATTCATATACCCACAAAGTATGAATATATCATAATACACCAAAGGTATCATAATATGATTATTCACATGTATTACATGCTATCAACATCACATAAGACCCCACACGGTCACATGTATCACGTAATATCCCAAATTCAATAATTACAACACATATGGGCCCCCACATGGGCACAACATATAGATAGCCATTTTCATGATTAGTTTCCATCCTTGACATATATTTTGGTATACAAATTAACTATCTACCCTAGTTTGAAAAGTTAATACATAACCTACCTCAAATGTCAAAATCAATTGGCTAGACTTCAAACCCACAACCTTACTTTTAACGAACAATTTTGAAATTAACTAAAACCAAGAAATATAAAATCTATGCATAAATAAAATATCAATGATATTCATATTGACTAATTTTAATTCGAGGTCAAAAAAGAACCTAAGAAATGGGTTTCCAAAAAAAAAGGGAAAAATTAAAAATTTATTACAAAAACGTGTTTCCCATATTTTTAGGAATCTACAGCTAAAAACTCAAGTAAAAAAAAAGATTCAAATCGAAGAAAAACTATTTTTAAGTTTTATCAGATAAAATCTTTAAATTTCGCATTAGAATCAAGAATCGAAGTTGTTTTGAAGGTTAAATTATTGACAAACTAGTAATTATAAGATCAAAATATTACTCAAGTGAAAATGAGTGAACTTGGGGTTTAAAATTAAGCCCTGAGATTTTTGGGGTTTTGAGAAATTAATCAAGGAATTAGAGTAGAAAAGAATAAAATCTCACCTTAAATTTGTAATATAATCAAGAAATAGATGTTAATCTAGCTTTCTAAGTTTGCAAATGCTTTGGTTTTAAGCTCTCATACTATTTTAGTGTTTAACTCTCAAGAGGGAAGGTGAAAAAATAGGCAAAATGGGCAAAAAAGAGGGGGGGTGGGGGAAGCTATTTTTATACACTCCACCAGCATTTTAAAAAGTCCAAATTTTTTTAAAAGTCCGATTCAGACTTCGATAAGGTATTCGGGATTCGTTCAGGGTTTGATATATGCAAACAAACTATGTAACTATATTAAATTCGATGCTCCGGACTCAATAGCAATATCATATTTTCAAAAAAAAATGTCGTTTTCTTAAAGTTGATTCCCAAAATCCAAAATCATAATTTTCTAAAATAAGGGTTGAAAGAAGATTTAAAATCCATAAAATCCAACCAAATATGTTATCATCCTAAAATTAACATTTCAGATGCTTTGGTAAAGTCAAATTTTTTATTCGAGGTCCTTTCGACCAAATATGAGTCTCACACTCATATTTTTAATTTTTCAACATTCCGACCAATAGGTCAAAATGAGATGGGGTGCATTGAGTCCTAAACCAAAGATCTACTTAGCCTAAAATTGATATTTTTGAGCTGTTAGCATAGTCCATTCAGTCATCTATCGAAGAATCAAAAGATATCCATGTAAGTCAAAAATAAGGCTTTCAAAGCCATCAAAAATCATAATATCGCATAAATGATATTAAAATATATCGAGAACCATGATAATCACCTCCACACCCCAAAAATATTATAATGCAACTACAGAGAGGGGTAAAATAATTAAATGTAATACCCCGTATATTCTAAGCTCAATTCAGCTCTTAGTTGCATGCATAAGGGGTTCAAGGCTTGACAATTTCACTAACTGTTGCGGACTTATTCATTTTCAAAACTCCTGAACTTTATGAATTCTTAGTTTGGATTTCCTGAGCTATAAATATTGGTTTTTAAGGTGATTAATAGTTAGGAAAGTTAAAAGTATGTCTTGGGTGATTTTTGGGTTTTTCGAACGAGGATTAAGACGTGTTTGGATAGCCAAAATGGTGAAGCAACATTATAAAGTCGTGACACATTGCTCTCTTCTATGGAGAGGTGCTCTATGATGCGTGGCTTTCTCCCCTAGTGTAAGATGTGCAGTACGTTGCTTTCTCCTCTAGAGTTTGTTGCATATCAATTATGAGATGTAGCTTATACCTAGTTTAAGCAGTGGAAGAAGGACCGAGGTGTTGATACAGGGCCTGTTGAGTGGGAGGAGTTTGCCATAACTTTCTTAGGAAGGTTCTTTCCCCTAGAGTTGAGAAAAGCTAAGGTTCAGGAGTTCATCAATTTGAAGTAGGGTAATATAAGCGTGAAGGAGTACTCGCTCAAGTTTACTCAGTTGGTGAGGTATGATCCTACTATGGTGGTGGATAATAGGTTTAGAATGAGTAAGTTTATATCTAGTATAGTTAATAGTGTAGTTAAGGAGTGTAGGACCGCCATGTTAATTAAGGATATGGACCTATCTAGACTCATGGTTCATGCTCAACAAATCAAGGAGGAGAAAGAGAGAGAATAAGAGGTGCAGAACAAGTAGTTTTAACTTTTCTCAGGCAAGGTCAGAAGGTGGTAACCATTCTTAATTCTATTAAAAATTTTCAACCCCAACTCCTTCTTCATCTAGTGCACCAGTGCCTAAGTTCAGGCAAGACAATTAGGATAGAGCACCAGGCTTTAGGTCCCAGGATAGTGTGAAAAGTGGTCGTATTAATACGCTCTGTAGGAAATGTGGTAGAAATCATCATGGTAAGTGTAAGGCTTGTAATGATGTGTGTTTTGGTTGTGGCAAGCCAGGCCACAGGGTTTGGGAGTGTATGGTGGTCGCTCAGAGGGGCAGAAGTGACCGCCAACAGGGCCAGTCTAATTTTTCATCAGCTCCAACAGGTCGCTCAACTCAGCAGAGTGCCATATCCAATGCCTCCAGTAAGCAGTGGTAGAACAGGTTGTATGCACTCCAGACTCGACATGATAAAAAAAGTTCTCCTATATGGTTATGGGTACATTACAGGTCTATTATCTTTATGTTTATATTTTATTAGACCTCGGAGCTTCACTTTCTTTTGTGATTCCTTATATAGCCGTCAACTTTGGTGTCAGTCGCAAAATGTTAGTAGAGTCTTGGACTCCTTTAGAGCTATTGGCTGGGATAAATCTATTATAGCCAAGTGGGTATACAGAAATTGCCTGGTCACAGTATCTCAAAAAATCACCTCAGCTGATCTTGTAACGTTAGAGATGACTAATTTTGATGTCATTCTCAGAATGAATTAGCTCCACTCATGCTATGCCTTAGTTAACTGCAGAAATAGAGTCGTTCAATTTTAGTTTCCTAATAAACCATTTATTGAATAGAGGGGTAGTACTTTCGTGCTTAAGAGTTAGATTGTTTCTTATTTTAAAGCAAGAAATATGATATCTAAGAGGTGCGTTTACCATCTTATTCGTGTTAAAGACTCAAATTTTGAGACTTCGAGTCTTGAGTTAGTTTCAGTAGTAAGGGAATTTTTTGATATGTTTCCTGAAGATCTTCCCAGAGTTTTTCCCGAGAGGGAAATTAACTTTAGAATAGATCTTCTTCTAGATACCCAACCTATCTCTATTCTACCCTACAGAATGACTTCAGTTAATCTTAAAGAATTAAAGGATCAGTTAAAATACCTCTTATATAAGGGTTTCATCAGGCCCAATATTTCTCCATGGTGTGCTCTAGTCTTATTCATACGTAGGAAAGAGGGTTCTCTAAGAATGTGCATTGATTACCGTTAGTTGAACAAAGTCATAATCAAGAATAAGTATCTACTCCCCAGAATTGATGATTTGTGTGACCAAATTTAGGGTGCCAGTTATTTCTCTAAGATAGACCTCAGATCTGACTATTATCAACTCAAAGTCAGAGAATGTGACATTCCGAAGATAGCCTTCAGAACCCGGTATGGTCACTTCGAATTTCTAGTTATGTCCTTCAGACTAATGAATTTTCCTGCAGTTTTCATGGACTGGATGAATAGGGTGTTCAAGTAGTACTTGGACATGTTTATCATAGTCTTCATTGATGACATCCTTGTCTATTCCCATAGTGAGAATAATCATGCAAACCATCTGAAAATTGTATTACATACCCTTAGAGCTCATATATTTTTTACCAAATTTTAGCAAGTGCAAATTTTAGCTAAGATCGGTAGATTTCCTTGGCCATATTATTTTTGGTGATGGCATTCGAGTTGACCCTCAAAAGACCAAAGCAGTGAGAAACTGGCCTTAACCCATCTCTCCCTCTGATATTAGGAGTTTCTTAGGTTTGGCTGGTTATTTTAGGTGGTTTGTTGAAGGGTTTTCTTCTATTTCGTCCTCCATGTCTCGATTAACTCAGAAGAAGGACAAATTTCAGTGGTCAGATTCTGGCGAGAAAAGTTTTCAAGATTTGAAAACTCAACTCACTTTTGACCCAGTCCTAACTTTGCCAAATGGTTCAGATGGATTTGGGATTTACTGTGATTCTTCCAGAGTTTGTCTTGGTTGTGTTTTGATGCCGAGAGGCAAGGTCATAGCCTACATTTCTAGACAGCTTAAACCCTATAAAAAAATTATCCTACCTATGATCTTGAGTTGGCAGCTGTTGTTTATCCTGTGAAAATTTGGAGATATTATCTTTATGGGGTTCATGTTGATGTGTTTAATAAAAATAAGAGTTTACAGTACGTATTCACGTAGAAAGATCTAAATCTTCATCAGAGAAGATGGCTTGAGTTTCTAAAAGAATATGATATGAGTGTGTTGTATCATCTGGGCAAGGCCAATGTAGTGGTAGATGCCCTTAGTAGATTGTCCATGGTAGTGTTGCTCATGTTGAGGGAGATAAAAAGAAGTTAGACAGTGAGGTTCATCGGCTTACTAGATTAGGTGTTAGGTCGATTTATTTAGTTGAAGGTAGTATATGTGTTTAGAATAGTTTAAAATCTTACTTGATTGCTGAGGTGAAAGAAAGGCAAGACAGAGACCCTAGTTTGGCTAAGTTGAAGGAGGAAGTTAGAGATTAAAAGGTGGAGGTCTTTTTCTAAGATGGAGATGGTGTGCTTCCTTGCCAAGGTAGATTATGTGTTCCGTGTATTGATGGGTTGAGATAGCGAATACTTGTAGAAGCGCATGGTGCGTAGTATTCTATTAACCTAGGAGCCACTAAGATGTACCATGATTTACTGGAAATCTACTGGTGGAGTGGTATGAAGAAGGATATTGTAGAGTGTGTGGCTAAGTGTCCAAATTATCAGTAGGTTAAAGTTGAGCACCAAAGGCCTAGTGGTACATTGCAGGAGTTTAGCATTCCTACTTGGAAGTGTGAAGTGGTGAACTTAGATTTTGTGACAGTATTGCCTCGTACACATCATCAACATGATTCGATTTGGGTTATTATTGATAGAATGACCAAATCAGCTTATATTTTTTGCCAGTTCATACTTCGTACTTAGTTGAGGGTTATGCTAGGTTTTATCTTAAGGTTTGGTTAAGTTGCATGGGATTCTGTTGTCTGTCATTTTAGATAGAGGAGCTCAGTTTACCTCTCACTTTTGGAAGGCTTTCAGAAGGGTTTTGGTACCCAAGCTCATCTCAGTACAACTATTCATCCTCAGACAGATGGTTAGGTAGAGAGGACCATTTAGACTTTAGAAGACATGTTGAGGGCCTGCGTTATTGACTTTAAAGGTAGTTGGGATGACCACTTGCCTTTGATTGAGTTTGCCCACAAAAATAGTTATCACTATAGTATCTAGATGGCTCTGTTTGAGGCTCTCTATGGAAGGAGATGAAGATCTCCTATTGGATGGTTTGAAGCAGGTGAGGCTGCCTTGATAGGGCCAGATTTAGTATTTGAGGCTATGGAGAAAGTTAAGTTGATTCGAGAATGGTTGAAGATAACCCAAAACTATCAAAAATCTTATGCAAATGTGAGGAAAAGAGATCTTGAGTTTGAAGTTGGTGATTTAGTCTATTTGAAAATTTTGCCTATGAAGAAAGTGAAGAGATTTTGCAAGAAGGGGAAACTCAGTCCCCACTATGTTATCCCGTACAAAATCTTGAATCATTTTGGAAAGGTAGCCTATGATCTTGAGTTACTTGCAGATTTGCATCAGTGCGTCCAGTGTTCCATGTTTATTTGTTCAAGAAATGTATTGGTGATTCAACTATTGTTGTTTCTTTAGAAAGTATGGGCATTCAGGATAGCCTTTCTTACGATGAAGTCCCAGTTGAGATCCTTTACTGTCAGATTCATAGGCTAAGGAATAAAGAGGTTCCCTTGGTTAAAGTTCTTTGTGGAAATCATTCCTTTGAGGGAGCTACTTGGGAAACAGAAGTAGATATGTGGGCCAAGTACCCTCATCTTTTCTCCGTAAACTCAGATTCAGCTCGAGGTAATAATTTTTCTTGGATTGACTCTTTTCGTCCTCAATTTCAGCTATGTAACCCTTCTCATGTTATTGCATGCCTTCACAAAATCAGTTAGTTGATACATCATGCTTCAGACTCAGTTATGTAATCATGTTCCTAATTATGCATGTTCAGTATATGATCTTAGTTACCTTAGTATTCTCAGTCTAACCCATCTCATTCGAGGATGAATGTCCCCAAGGGGGAGATATTGTAATACCCCATAATGTTCTAAGCACAATTCAACTCTTACTTACATGCTTAAGGCTTGAAATTTTTACTTAGTGTTAAGGACTTAGTCATTTTCAAAACCCCTAAACATTACAAATTTTTAATTTGGCTTTCCCAACCCCGAAATATTGGTTTTTAAGTTTATTAATGGTTAGGGAGGTTATAAGTATATCTCGGGTGAGTTTTGAGTTTTTTGAACGAGGATCGGGACTTGTTTGGATATCCAAAATAGTGAAGCAACATGATAAGGCCGCGACACATCGCTCTCTCCCATAGGGAGGTGCTCTGCGATGCGTGGCTTTCTCCCTCAGAGTAAACTGCATGGCATGTTGCACTCTCCCACAGAGAGAAAGGCACAACACGCGGCTATGTCCTGCACAATGTTATGGTTTATGTGCTCAAGGGGGCATTTGAGTTATTTCCCTCATCCTAGTTCATCCTTAACACGATTTGGAACTTCCAAAAAGGCATTATTTACCCCTTTCGCCCTAAATTGCTCTTAAGAAACCCTCTTCCTTCCCCAAGAACAAACCCAATCTTCATTCTCAAGAAATCAAGGGTTCAAGCTTCTCAATTCAAGCAATCTTCAGGATTATAACTATTAAGGTATGTGGGATGTTCATACGTGGGTCCCTTTCACCGATGGAGTCCAAAAATCTTCTTTTCAACTAAAGTATGGATTTTCTCTTATTGTGGAGTTTTGTATGTTCAAGATGGATTAATTTCATGTCTTAGTAATTGAGCTTAATTCACGACCATATATGGTTCTATGAAAAGTCAAGTTATCTCATGCTTCAAGTTCTAATTTCACATGTCAATATCCAAGTGAACTTCATGTTAAAATATCGAATTGTAAATTTAGCCATGTAATTATGTTGTTTTCCTCACACTTAATACATTTTTATGTTCAAGTTTATGACTCTCATATATTTGATGGAATGACTATATTTTGAGTTATTGAACCATGATTTCATACTACAGTGTTAAGCCTTAAGATTGTGTTTTATGATCATTTAGTGCTGGCGGGTTATGAACACTCAATACCTACCTGTTTTACATGATTTCAGATCTTTCAGGTAATGATTTAAGTTAAACCATGAATATTACCATTTACTCCATTGTTATGATCATGATGAGAAATATTAGTTGCTATGTTCAATGAATTCAGTTCGTTCAGTACAAGTGTCAGTTCAGTTAGGAGTAGGACTTAGCACCGAGAATGTAGGAATGGCGGTTCCTATCAGTTTAGCTAGAGTCATTAGTAGCAGTCCCTGTATTCTAGAACTACGTAGCCAGTTGTAATGCCCCGAGTTTGGTACCCGAAATGCCACACGATGCTCATGACCCCGAAGGACCACAAGCTAACCCATGACTGATATCTGTACTTGTATACTGTATGAAATCATGTAAAATGCAGAAATAATAGACTAAAATATGACATAAGGTTCAAAACAGGTAAAACATACTATCTGAGAATACGGTATATCAGTACCACAACATGAACTAAAATAAACTGTCTAAACATATTATAGTCTGAAAGCCTCTAAAATTGATCTGTCTGAATAAGGAGTTGATGGGACATGTCCCCAACTAACTCCAACTACTGAAATAAACTAAGTAATGAAATAATAAAGAAATGATCATGTCCTCAAAGGATGAGGATTCACTGCTAACTCTGACTGCCGAGACTGGAATGCTACTGATGCTCTGGAGCTCGTACTTCTGAACCTATGGTGTAAAACACGATAGCACAAATGAGTCAGTACGATTGAATATACTGGTATGCAAGTGAGGTAGGCTAAATGCAAAGGTTTATTTGTACGAACTATGCTAATCAACTGTATAACATGAACGTGAGAATACATATATGAATAAATGACTGTAACTGAATTCGTGATAATACTGACTACTGAGTCTGAATACTAACAACATGAGTACTGATAAAATGATACTGAGCGACTATATCTAACAGTCTAGGTTCTGATGGAACTAGTTGAGTTTCATACTATTTTGAGTGACTGTATCTAACAGTTCTAAATTCTGTAGAACTATCTGAGTTCTATTACTGAGACTGAGACTGAAACTGTAACCGTAGGAAGTTGTCATCTAACCGACGTGCCCCAAATAAAGCAATATAGCTGAGTTGGGGTCCAATCTATAATTCGAATTGGAAGGGTGTCAATACCGCGCCACTAATAAAGACAAGATGTGAGTGATCCCTCATCTAACAGGTACTCTAAGGAGAACGGTGGGACCCTCATCTAACAGGTTAAGCCACCACATCAACCCTCATCTAATAGGTTAGATGTCTTAACCTACATTGTCTACGTAGCTCTAGAGCGCAAGGATTGATTCTAAGAATCACACCCTCTACTCGCAGGTGAGTTCCCATCCTTGGGCTCACTCGGTGCTGAATCCTACTCCCATCTGATTAGACACTGAATTAATTATACTGAACTGGATGGACTGAGTTTACTGAGTTTCATTAACTGATAGAGTATCACTGAGATCTGATAACTGAATGAGATTACTGAGTTTTCTTGAGTTATGAGATTGACTGAATTCTACTGCACATGGCTTGACTAAGAGTATCTTTAAAACATGACATTGGCTCTAGGCACACAACTAAAATCTTCGGGTACAAGTACCCCCAGGACTTAATAGCATGAAACTGACAAGATTTGACACTTCTTGAAACATGACAATAGTCAACAATTCATAGTATAATCATCGGGGATATTCATGAAGTATTTGCATGCCATAAGCTTACACATGAATAGAAGTGCATGCAAACATGTCATAATTTCATAAGCCTAATATCATGAGCATTACACCAATCCATCACAATGCAGAACAATAACATGGGAGTTATTTGAACTTAAGGGTAAAACATAGGTTCATCATTTTGGACACAATTGAGTCATAAGGCATGTTTCCTATTATCTTAGGCATTTTATCAAACACCTTGCATGCATAACTATAAGCTTAGGCTTGGACATTAAATTAATTCATCATGGTTGCATAAATCAACACAATTTAGTATATTTCAGTTCACATACTAGCATAAATTAATGAAAACACATTTAACGATTCCAACTTGGGTATCATATATAACACAACATGATCGTAATCAATCCACAACATAAACATCATAATTATAATTTAAAATTGGATTCTTGGGCTTCATGGACAAAAAGAATCCATGAATGAACACTTGACATACCTGGGTGGATCATTTCTTGAAGATTGGTGGAAGAAAGCTTGAGTTCTTGACTTGGGATTAAGCACCTAGGGTTTCTTGTTCTTGGGGATTGATCTTTGAGAGAAATCCTTATTTGGTGTTGTGAATGAATAATGAAGTTATGAGCTATGGTCTGGTATAATTAGTGGTTAAAACAGGTGGAAAAAGACCCAAATACCCTTTTAAAATGGCTTAAAAATCACTGAACGAGATCTGCGACGGTCCTTCGCTGGCTCGATGGTCCGTCGTTCTGACCGTCTCATGTGGACCAGAATAGGGACTCACTGCCTTAGTAGCGACGGATTGGGTGACGGTCCATTGCAACCTTGACGGTCCATCAACCTGTCTGTCGTACCTTTGCCAGAAGATTGACTTACTGCCTCGCCTGTGACAGTTTGGGCGATGGTTCGTCGCTAGATCGACGATCCATCAACCTGCCCATCGTACTTGGGCAGTTCTGACAATTCTCAGTAAAACATCCATAACTTTTTACTCCAATATTGGATTTAGATAAAATTGATATCGTTGAAAAGCTAATTCAATTTTCCAAATGATTAAAAGTTGAAATTGGGGAAATTCTATCTGATTTAAATATTAATTATTTAGGAAGTTATCACTAACTTTTTTGAAGACTAGATTTGACTTAAAGAAAGTTTGGGGTATTACACCAGTGTAGGATATAAGGGGTCACCTATCAGTTTAGGCTTGAATTTCTCTCAAAGGTCACCCATCAACTCAGGCTTGACACCCTGGTCTTTTGGGACAACAGATTAGGGGATCCACACAATCAATGTTAGTACCCGTGGCACGGTACTAACACCCTTCCAACTGGGGTTACAAGTTGGACCCTGATTATCTCAGATTGGGGCATGTCGATTACATGATACCTCCCACAGTATCATTTTAGTATTCAAAGTATGTCAGTTCAGGTTTGCATGACCAAGTATACATTTATTTAGTTATTCAGATATCAGTCTTTCAGTTATACAAATTATTTCAGTACATGTTTATGTTTGGTCTTGCATTCTCGGATAATACATGTTCATGCATTTATGCTCAGTTATCTTATGTATTTTAGCCAGTCCCTATTTTATATACCAGTATATTCAAAGTACTGACCGCATACTTTTCTTTGCTCTATGTTGTTTTATAACATAGGTTTGAATGCTCAGTTTCTCGACCATTCTTAGTTAGTTCAGCATTACTCAGTAGCAGTAGTGGTGAGTCCTTGTCCATCGAGGACATGATATGTTTATTATAGTTATTTAGTATTTTTTTATGTTCAGTCAGTCAGAGTTAGTTGGGGGTTTGTTCCATCAACTCCTCATAATGTTTAGAGTCTTTCAGACAATCAGTCAGTTATTTCAGTACTACCAGTTATTTCAGATAGATAATTTAGTTTTTAGTATTTTATCAGATATTTCAGATATATTTTGATACGTATTCCAGTATTCAATTTTACAGTACCTTATCAGGGTATCTTCTACTCATGTATTATATTACTACTTTACTTAGTGCTCTCAGTAGGTATCAGCTCATGGGTTATCTTATGGTCACTTATGATCGTAAGCACTATTGTTACGACTAGGTGATAGCCCGGGTCGTGACATCAAATCACAAAAAATCATAAATTCCACATATTTCATCAAATTTTTAGGTTTTTACATTGATTATGCTATTGGATAATCCCTTGATTATGATATTGATTAAGCCATTGACTAGGCTATTGATTGGGTCATTGGATATGCCATTGACTATGCTATTGGCTATAATAGTGATTACCCTATTGATTATACTTAAGGCTATGCTTATTGATTATATTAGCGATTAAGCCATTGATTATGCTAAAGATCATGCTTATTATCTATATTAGCGAGTATGATAAAGATCATGCTTATTGGCTATATTAGCGATTATGTTATTGATTTACTTAAGACTATGCTTATTGATTATATTAGCAATTATGTTATTGATTTTGCTAAAGATCATGCTTATTGGCTATATTAGAAATTATTCTATTGCTTATACTTAAGACTATGCATGTTGATTAGTGAATATGTTGTTGATTATGCTAAGGATCATACTTATTGACTATATTAGCGATTATGCTATTGATTATACTTAAAGCTATGATTATTGATTATATTAGAAAATATGCTATTGATTATGCTAAAGATCATGCTTATTTACTATATCGGCTATTATGCTATTGATTATGCTAGAGATCATGCTCGTATTATGATTAGTAATCATTCTAAATATCTATGCTAGCGGTTATGCTATTTAATACTCTAATGATTATGCTACTGGCCATGGTATTGATGATATGGTTACCAATATAAGTTCAGATATTGACTACGCTATGAACTATGCATATACCTGTTCAATTTACAAAAATAATGATGATATCAACTATTTATATTCGGCGTAAGTCTAGAGGATGGCTACGATATTGATGGTGATATTAATGATATTAGTGATGATATGGAGAATGATATCGATGATGATTGTTTATGATGATAATATTGATTATACTTACCTATTAAAGTCTAGATATACACATTATACCATGATGATATACTTATTATGATGTGATGATATCGGGGTAAGATTGACAATAGTGATTCTAACTATGTCTGAAAATAAGGAAATAGTTATAAAGTGGCATGATATGAATGAATTTTGGTGATACCATGATTAATTGATAAGTGGTGATTAATTGATAAATAATTACTTGTTGATAAATATTGATTAGTTGATAATTGATAGTTAGCTGATAATGATGGCTAATGGGTAAACGATGGATATGGTATGAAATGGCATGAAAGGATTCTAGTTGCATCAGGAGAGTTGATAAATGACGATGGTGGGTTATACTATCTTCTTAGAACCTTCCATTCTTATGGGGGATTGTGATGGGTTATTTACTTTTCTGCACTAATTATTTTATGGGGGCCAATTTTTTAGTTATGGTTGCATGTGTTGATGTTTTATCTTATGTTATGTTACTATTCTGGTGTACTTACTTATCTATGTGCAGTGATGTTGGAGTGGTTATCAGGTTCGCCTCTTTATCATGAATTAGTTACATTATCTTGCATTTTATCAAACTTATATCATGATTTAGCTTAGTCGGCTGATGATACCTATTGAGTATCCATGATTTTGATACTCATACTATACTTCTGTACCTTTTTGGTGCAGATCTGAGTACTAGTTACCATCTTTGATCAATGTTTGTGCTGTGTTGATTGTTGGAGATAGGGTAAGCTCCTGAAGTCAGAGTCGCCCATTTCCTTTTATCTTACTTATGTCTAGTCTTTAGTTCAAGAGAGTATTGGCTATTTTAGATACTTGAGTTGTATTTATAGTTGCTCTTGTACTGGCTCTACCAGTTCATAGGATGGTATCTATGTATGGACTATCTTTTATCTATTCCTAACACCCTGTTTATTTACAAGTTTACTTGTTATTTTTTGCCTTATGGGCATTTTCTACCAATTTAATTCATTGTGTTTTGCTCTGGATTACGGTTTAGCGTACCTACTGGCGGTATAAAATAGGTGTCATCATGACTCATAAATCGGATCATGACATTCAGCTTCTTTATCGTCTTTATCTAATGCGATACATTCATCTTTTATTATAGAGAAGGCAATACATATCTGTTCAGATGATTTTAAGGAGATTGACTTTCCACCTAGAGTAAATACATATCCGGTCATGAATTTTACTTCATTTGATCGGTGGTTCAATTTGCATTATCATGAGTGCTGAATTTACCACTCACTTGAACTTAACATTAGTGCACATTACCATGTTTTGAATGAGTGAGACATATTTATGATTAAATACACTAATATCCACTTTTTCCAGACACATAGGTAATGAGATGAAAATATATGGATGTGAGCTGAAAAAGATCAAAAGAAGGAAAAAAGTGCAGTTTGAAGACCTGGAGCAGAACATAGCCTCAGTTACCGCGATTACGGTTAGTTAAGAAGGTCAATATACCGTGATCACATGGCTCTGACCACGGTCATGGTAGCCGTGAATGCAGACAAACTCCCACAATCACAGTCTAGCAAAAAAATAGCCCAAGAGCAAAGGTGTAAATGCACACAGTTGAATCCCAAATTCCCTTAAGAGGCTCAAACCCTATCCCATAGAGGAGATCAAACTTTTCTAAATTTTTTCCACCATTTAGTTTCTAATTTTTAGAAGACAACTATTGTAATATTTTTTATGTGAAGAATACGTTAGAGTAGCTTTCAAGTGCAGGATTGACAATTTCCATTAAAGATTTCTTGAATGCTAAAGCTTGCAGTTTGCATTCTCTTTATCTGTCAATAAATCAAATTGATGGATATTTTTGGGTATATCTTGATTATTAATATTATGTGTATCAAGTTCTTCCTCTTGAAATTACGTTAGAATAGGGTGCAATTATGTATGGGTTATGATTCATTTATGTATGTGCTAGTTTGATGGAGATGGATTCTACTATTGCTTGATTAATTTGGTTTGGATTTGTGGGTGAAAATCCTAAGCTCTTGATGCTCAAACCATCATTGAAAGAGGGGTTTGGGTGAATTTTTGGAACCTATAACATCCTTGAAAGAGGGTTGTGGGAACCAAGACAATAATAGACAAGTTATGGGCATAGTTGCTAATTTTCATTATCTTAGAAATAAGGGTGATTATGAGGTCAACTATACCTTGAGTATCATCCTAGAAATAGGGATACCCAATAGAGGTGTTGGGTGGTTTTAATTGAAACACTTGTTAGGTACTCGAAAGGGTCAATGAGTGACATCTTTGAGGCTTTGTTGACAAACTAGCCTCCAAGACTTACAACCTACCCTACTATATCACTAACGACTAGAATTTGCACTGAATTATTATTCTCCCATGCATACTTTGCCCCTAAAAAAGAATAATCACAAGATCTATTTCTAATTGATTACACTCTAATAATTCGTAGCCCCGAGTTAGTCTTTTAGACGTCTAAAAATAATCATACCCTTGAAAAAGTTCAAATCCCTCAAAATACTTGTACTTTAGGTTTGAACTTAACAAGTAACTTTAATTTCAAACTTTCTAAATCGCCATTCACATTGTTCCTCGTGAATTCGACCCCAACTCAATATTCGATAATTATATTGACAGCGACAGGCTTGCACTTAAATTGACGTGCAAGTTGAGCACTATCAAAAAATTGTGCCGTTGCCGGGGAATAATTTGGCGTATTGAGTTAGTTTGAAATTTTAGCTTACTTGCTTGGATTCAAACTTGTAAGTATTTGTTTGTGATTTTCTTTTGTATTTTGTGTTAGGTAGATTTTTATTTTTTGCTTGTCACTATGGCATCTTGGGACATATATGATTTTGGTAGTTGAAAATACTATATTGATGATCCATGTCCATACTGTGACAGACTTCACTTTTGGCAAGATTGTAGATATGCCCCCCGTAGAGATATGGAGACACCATCTCGATCCTATTGGGAGTATGATTGTTCTTTATGTGGAGGCTGAGATGGATATTGTAGTGATTGTCCGAATGTTCTCTCCCCTTGTTATGCTATCCCAAATTCTAGTTCATCTTATGAGTTTGATAGGTCCTATGATAAAATAAAGGAAAATCAACATGCCAGGTGCAATAGTTTTGAAGAATTCTTCAAACTTTTTTGGATTGGGAAACTACATTGGAGGAGGACATGCGTGCCTTGTATCAATCCAATGAGGCATTTAGAAGGGAGACTATCAAGATAGAGGAAATGAGCTGGGAAACAAACCTTCATATATCATTATCTTGCCCACTTTTCAACATGAGGGGGATTAAGAAGAAAGACCAAGGTATGTGGCAAATGATGAGCTTGGTAGTGAAGAGTCCTTGGTGATTTCTCAACCAACAGAACCTAACATAGTTGAAGATGCCAAAATCGAGGAAATGGTACTAGAGTCAAATGAAGTACCCAAATTAATCTCTTGTGAAGACTCTAGTCCATTTTGGGGTAAGGATGCTAATAGGGATGCGATTCCTGAATTAAGGGATAGACCTAATTCGAACTATTTTTCAACATTATTCCTTGTGGGTGTGATGAGAGTCCACTTACCCAAGAAAATGATGGATTTTGGGGAGAAGGAACACTATCCCCATATTTTGGAGTTTGATATTCCAAAAGGGCACATGAGAACCCCATATTTGAAGTCCAAGGAGCTCAACTTCTGATGTTCAACTAGTTGGTTATTCCCACCATTACCTAGGGAGACGAATTAGAAATTTAATGTGAAATTGGGTAAAAGTTTCAAGTCTTCAAAGTGGCGAGATGGAAGCCAAATCTCTATGCCCTTATTTCTATCACATTTAATCTTGGAAGATTTGAATCTTTTGTCCCTCTGTCGCTCAATGCATAGTGGGCGAAAGTTGGGACGGAGATTCAAATCTTCTAAGTAGAAACATAAATGATAGTTGGAGGGGTGTCTTGCCACAAAAGATGGAAAGCAACTCGTCATGTCACGAAAGCTGCACGTATCCTTTTATTTCTGCATGATAGATTAGATTTTACTTTTGTTTATGCATAATATATGAAATTATGGTGTTATGAGGAATGTTTATTGAAATTGAAAAAGCAAAGGTGTGAAATTATTGTGTTGGACTTAAACCTATCAATTAGCCCGAGCTGGCCCATTTTGACCCATTAAGGGCCCCCAACCCGATGGGCCGCTAGTCCCGGACTGGGCCATTTCAATTGACAAGACCAGTGGATCGTCCCAGTAATAAAATCGGACCAGGCCCACCGGTTACCCGGAGCAGCTCGATTTTATTAATTTTTTTTGTATTTGGACTTGTTGGGTTGACAGCTTCTAATGGTCAAATAAACCATTGGCCCAATGGCGACAATGCCATTTGGGGTCCAACGACCATTTGGCCAAATTTCAATTATTTAAAAAAAAATTATTCAAAAATTTTTCTATAAATACCCTACAATTTCAAATAATTTTTCACACAAACAAGTTCTCTCATTTTTTCAATCTCTCTCAAATATTCTAATTATCTCCTAAAGTGCTCAATTTTATTTTTTAATTTTGTAATTACAAATACAAGTGGAAGTTTTCTAAAGTCACAACTTTTGGATACTTTCAAAATTTGGTATTGTCGTTTCACCTCTTACTTTTAATTTTTAATTAGTGTATTTATTTTTAAATATTTATTTTTATTATTTTGGTGTATTTTGAATATTTTTTAGTTTAATATATAATATAAATAAAATAAGAAACCTCGGTAAAAGTGTCAAAATATTTTATTCCGAAAGCGGTAGTAGTAGTAAAAAATGAATTGGTGGTAGTTCCGGTAGAGGTAGTTCAAGTACTAGATATACTTGTGTGCCTCTGGTACCGGTTAGTCAACCTTTTCAGAAAGAAATACGTGTAGGTGCTCACGATATGAATTATTTAGAAGCTTAGAAAAATTATGGTATAGAAAAAGAGAATGAAGTAGACGCAGTTAATTTAGATGAAGATGATGAAAATATTGGTGAGACACTCGAAGTCGAAAATGCTAATGTTAGATCCGAATCGGTTAATCTCCCCCCTCCCTGTCCTTTCCGTCGTGCCCCTGCAATATCTCGTAGAAAAACTAGTATTGCATTGGATTTTTTTTTCAAAAATAGAAGGAGAAACTAAGGTGCAATGCAATATTTGTGAAATTATATATGAGCATAAATCGGAGGCAATAAAGGGAGTACGGGTTCTTTGATGAGACATTTAAGAGATGGACACAAGAGAGTTAACTATTGCACATGGTGGTGAGGCTGTTGGTGGGACAGCACAAGCTAGATTGAACCCAACAATCGGTCAATTAGTTAAGAATTATAATAAAATAAATGATCGGGAATAAATAGTGAAAATGATAGATGTGGATTGTTTGCCTTTCGCTTTAGCTTCTTCGGATGCTTTTATTCATTATATTCAAACAATTTATAATCCTTTGTTTACAGGTATTCCTAGAAGTACTTGTCAGACCGATATTTATAAACTCCATGCACAATATATTTATTATTTATCTGCGTTATTAAAAAATATTTCATGTAAAATTTCTCTAACTTCTGATCTTGGTCGTGCTGCTAACAAAAATGATTATTTAACAATTACTTTTCACTAGATAGATAGTAATTTTGTTATGAAAAAACGTATCCTAGCATTTTTGTATGATGAAGACCGTAGACACACTGAAAGATTTATTTTTGAATCTATTTCTAAAGTAGCAAAATATTACAGTATTGAATTTTTTTTTATGTGTAGCTTTTGATAATGCATCTAACAATAAGGCTGTTGTTGATTTGTTGAAAGTTGAACTTTCTCCGTCGTTACCTGAAATATTTCATGTTAAGTGTGCTTGTCATATATATAATTTAATCGTAAGAGATGGTATTGAATTTTTTGAGATTTATATTGAAAAGGTCCGGCTTGCTGTTGGCTTTATTCAAGGAAATAATCGAAAATCTAGAGTGAAAGAATTTAAAACCAAATATGAACAAAATGGAATTAGACCGATATTTATGCCTAAAGAATGTGATACAAGATGGAATGCTACTTATACTTATTTAAAAACTTGTCTTGCTTATAAAGTTCCTATAACAATGACTTTTAATCACTATTCTGATTCTTTTCCTGAGTGTATGCTACATGATTCTGATTGGACTGCAATTGATAATCTTGTTAATTTTTTCAAAAAATTTTATCTAACTATTGTTGAATTCTCTGATGCTTATTACCCTACTATTTGTAATATTTTAGCTTATTTAGCCGACATTTTCTGTTTTCTTAATGAATATAAGAATAAAGAAGGTTACAAAGAAGCTATTACTTCTATGATTGCTAAATTTTAAAAATATTTTTATCCGTATCCCCCAATTTATTTGATTGGTGCTATAATAAATTTATGTATGAAATATAATACTATGGCCAAATTTAGTTCTATTATTTATAATGCTTTAGAGATACAGACTGGAGAAGAACCTTCTTTGCTTACGGCTATGAGTGATGTGAACAGTTACATGAAAGCATTATTTAACCATTATACCGATTTACTTGATAAAGCCGTACCGACAAAAATCACTCCAAATGTCTCTCCCCAAGCTTCCGAGGAGCCATCATCTTCTAAAAGCCAAGCACATAGTAGTTATCCTGATTACTTTTTTGATTTAAATATTTATGATAGGGTGCAACCTTCATCACACAGAACAACTTATCGGGAAGAGCTTAAGTATTCTCTTCGATAGCCAATAGACGATCGTAGAGCAAGGATCTGTATGCTGGATTGGTGGAAGAATAATGAAAGACAATATCCGGTGCTTTCAAAATTAGCTAGAAATATATTAAATGTTCCAATGTCAACCGTTACATCGAAGAGCACTTTTAGTCAGGGATGACAATAGCTTGGAGACAACCGACGCTTATCGGGAAGCAATGCTATGAATGTTCTAGTTTGCCTAAGAGATTGGATTAGAGCGGAACGAAGAAATCACAGAATGGATGAGGAGCCAAAAGATGAATAGAATCTTGAATAAATTATGACTTCAAGAGAGAACTCAGCACAATCAAATTCAATGCATGGTTTTGCCTTTGCCCCCGTTGATTTTGCCTTTCCTATGACAGTTGTCGTTAATATTAACATGCATGTGTTGGAAAAAATGATGCAAAATTTGTAGATTTTTCATTCATGTAAATTATAAGTTTTGGATCATTTTTCAATCAATAAAATACAACATTCATTCACTCCTTACTTATTTTTTTTCATTTAAATTAAATTTCTAGTTTGAATTAAATACTTTTAGTATATTACTATCAAACTTTACACTAAGTAATAAGCATAACAAACATATATACATATAATGAAAAAAGAAAAATAATATTAGCAAATATTACTTAGACAACTAGAATTGACATATAAAAATATTATAAGTTTATATTTTAAGTGTTGTATGTAAATTGTAAATTTTTTAATATATGTTCACAATTTCTAGTATTATTATATTAAGTAGTATACATTGTAATCTTATATGTATATATGTGTGTATATTTTCTGAAGTACTATAACATGTAATGTATATATCTTTCAACTTTCAAGTGGTATTTTATGTAGTATATATTCTACATATATGTGTATATATTTTCTATAGACTTAAAGTAGTATATATTTAACGTATACATGTGTACATGTTTTCTAAAGTAGTATATATATAGTGTATATATGTTGTATGTCTATTATTTCAAAAATAGTGTATATATTATATTATACGTATATATGTGTATATATTTTCTATAGACTCTAAAGTAGTATATATTTAACGTATACATGTGTATATGTTTTCTAAAGTAGTATATATATACTGTATATATGTTGTATGTATATTATTTCAAGTAATATATTACATTATATTATACGTATATATGTGTATATATTTTCTATAGACACTAAAGTAGTATATATTTAACATATACATGTGTATATGTTTTCTAAAGTAGTATATATATAATGTATATATGTTGTATGTATATTATTTCAAGTAGTATTTTACGAAGTATATATATATATATATATATGTATATTATATTGTACGTATATATGTGTATATGTTTTCTATAGACTCTAAAGTAGTATATATTTAATATATACATGTGTATATGTTTTCTAAAGTAGTGTCTAATATATGTTGTATGCATATTGTTTCAAGTAGTATTTTAAGTAGTATATATATTTTGTTGTGCGTATATAGTTGTATATATTATATTGTGGGATAATATGTAATGTATATATGTTATTAGTTTATTGTTTAACATATTTAAAATAAATATATTATAGTTATATGTGTGTATATATAGCATATAGTCGAAAAAACATATAAATTCAAACTTTTTTTTCTTAAGAATTTGACCGGTTTTGACTTACGCTTAGTGGGCTGGTCACGGGCTAAATTGAGATTTTTTACTATTGGACCCGGAGTGGATCATCCCTTTAACTGAACCGGTACCGTACCAATCCAGAAGTCGGTAACAACAAGTGGGTCAGTGCCGGTTTGAACCGGACCGGACCGATTGACAGGCTTGGTTGGACTGAGCAGGGGAGTACAAAGGACCTAAAAATTGGTCTCAGGTACCATGATTGCGGCTCGTTGCACCGCGATTGCGGAAGCCTAGTGTCCGCGATCACGGAGATCAGACCACGATCGCAGTCGGAGCAGTTTAAAAGACCATTCGACTGCCTTTTCTCTCCCACACCCCTTTATCAAAGTCTCTCAATTTTTACTTAAATTTAACTGTGTGAGAGTATACAGGTTGTGAATTTCAACTCATTTTTATCCTCTAACTCAGTATGTGGTATCAACTCCCTTGTTTTTATGTTTTTTTAGGCTTGAAACTTGTTTTTAGGAGTAGGCCTGAAATAGTGTTTCTACTGCTAAATCTATACCTGTATGTGATTATTATTGTGGTTAGTTGTTGTAGTTAGAGTACACACCAATGGAGAAGTCTTGAGTAACCGAATTTTGGCCTAAATAGGATATAATTAGTGTGTGCACCATGTGTTTGATTGAATGCTCAAACGACCCTATTGTAGATTTCTTCAGTTTTCAAGAGCACAATTAAGCACTTAGGGTTTAAGTTTCATGAGCATGATAATTTATTGGTTGATTAGAACTCATTTTGGGGTTAAAATTTGGTGTTTGGTGATTGTAAGACCCCACAAAGTTTCCTTGTAGTTTGAGCCTTGAGCGTGTCAAGTGAAGTGTAATTCCGGCCCTAAAATATTGAGAAGAGATTTTCCAAGTGATTATTATTTTAATCTTGTTGAATTTTCTTGAAAATGACTTCCTATAGTGTAGAGAATTGAATTAGCTTTCCAATGCTACCAATTTCTTCCAAATCTGGCATCAGGGTGGGAAGTTATGGCCTTTTTACCGAGAGTTATCGAAAGTGCCCAGGTGCAACAGATAGGTTGATGGACCATCAAGTGTGCGAGGGACCATCACAACCAAGGCAGTAACTCCCTTTTTTGGCCAACGTGCGATGGCCAGGACGACAGACCATCAAGACTGGGATGAACCATCGCTGAGACCGTCGCCGCTGAGGCAGTGTGGCCTCATCCTGTCCAGCATGTGATAGATGATCCAATGGGCCGTCAAGTTTGCGATGGACCATCGCTGAGACCGTCAAATCAAGGCAGTGTGTTCTTTTTCTGACCGACGTACGACAGATGATCCGACGGACCGTCAGGCTAGTGATGGACCATCACTTCGACCGTTCAGTATTTCAAGTCATTTTTTAAAAGGGACTTTTTATTCTTTCCACTCTTTTATCAACTAGATATATTTCAAATGAAGTAAATGATTTCATTCATCATCCAAAACAAAAGAGAGCTAGGGTTTCTCCCTCAAGATCAAATCTAAAACCCTTCTCTAAGATTTTCAAGAACTTACCATAGATTCTACAAATTGATTGAGATTTAAGTTCCCCAAGAACCCTCTTTCAAGAGTAAGAAGAAGAGTTTGAAGAAAACTTGTTCATCTAATTTTATAATCTAAGGTATGTGGGGTTTTGAACAAGGGTAGTCCTTTCACCCTTGTGCCTAAAGGCTTATTCAAACTATAATTTTCTGCAATCTATGAGATTTTACATGATATTGAATTAGGGTTTTTCACCCATTGTTATTGATTGCAATATCTTGATGTTTTCCATGAATTGAAAGTCAAATAGCATGATTTTGCATGTTTTCTTAAGAAATTAAAGTTGGGTTTATACCCTATGTTATTACTCCTTGAGAATTTATGAGTTTCAATGTTCTAGAAATTGAAGTATATGAGTATGTTGATATTTTGAGACAAATTGTTGTAACTTCCAGATTTCTACATGAATTATGAATCTATATGCTATCTATTATGCATTATGATGAGTTTTAACTTGAGATTGAATTATGGGTCATTAAGCCCTACTTGAAACTTGTAATTTTATGAACTATTGTGCTATAAGCACTCATGATTTGAGGATTTTCAGATTATTGAGAAATATTTTGACCTAATGGTCATAGAGTTTTGAAATCCACTCTACCACATGAGATTACAGATTTGATTATTGGGTTCTTATGAACCATGAGATTATTTTGAAAGTGGGTTTCTATGAGATGAGTGAGATAAACTAAAGGGAGTAGTATTTAGCACCGAGTTGGGTAAGTTACCACGGTTTCTTACCCCCAGAACTACGTGCCACCATAGGTTTGAGATTTCGAGCCTGAGGCCAAGATGATTGGGATCGAGGCCGGGATAAGTGATCACTGAGTTGAGGTTATACTCCTTGGCAATAGTGTGACGCCTCTCCCCGACATAAGGTTTCTTCCTTAGGAAGACAAGACATTGGACTGCATGTAGCTCTCTTGGTTTATGTTGGTTAAGAGAACCTCCCTAAACTAAAGTATTTGCCATTGAGATAGAATATTTTCCCTAAAGCTTTGAGATGAGATATTTTCTAAAGTGAATGAATTGCTTTTGAGTATTTTCCAAAGAAGAAAGTAGTTTTCTCAACTAATAAGAGTTGATCATCAGTTTTTAAACCAAAGTCATATAATTCCGAGGTCCAAGTGTTTGAGTTCAAAAGAGTTATAAGTTCTTGAGAAATAAAGTAGTTTTACTCTCTATGAGATATATGCATGAGTTAAAAGTATTGTTTAAACCTTCTTTCATCCTATGAGTAATGAGAACAAGAGGAGAGCACAGATTTTAAAGCCAAAGTATAATGACTCACGAGATTTGTATTACGTGCTTTATTCTACATGATTTATGATCTTTATATTTTAGACTTATTCAAGCCATGTGAGTCATTCCTATTTGCATGCATGATTTGATTAAAGAGTATTGATATTGTTTTATGTAAATGAATACACCCCCATATACTCAGTACATTCCCAAGTGCTGATCCACATATACGTCTGTGTGCTATATTGTCTCATAATATAGGTTCAGGTGCTCAGTCATAGCCTCATCAGTGATTCTCCAGTACCTTTGTCTACATTTCTATAGTGGTGAGTCCTTATGGTTCGAGGACCTATCTTCAGATATTTTAGTATTTGAGTGTTTATGTTATTACTTTCAATTCAATTTGAGTTAGTTGGGGACCTATCCAACAGCTCTCGAGTTCATAGAGTAGTAGAGGCTTTGTCAGACTAGTTATCAGACTGTGGTTGTATTGAGATTTCCAGTATTATGGTTATTTAGACGAGTATTACCTTCTTATTCCCTTTTATTTGATATGACACTGCTAGTGTTTTGTATATTTCTTCTTGAATGAGCTATTATGAGAAGTGATAGGCTCAAAAGGTTAGCTTGGAGCTACTTATAGCCCTAAGCACCGTGTGACGTCCCGGGAGGTGATTTTGGGTCATTATAGTTATGTTGCATAATTTATCAAAAATGGTCTCAGTTACCACGATCACCATAATTGAGACCAATTTTTAGCTAAGATAAAAATTTTGCTGGCCCATTTCTCACCCGAAAACCCACTATGACATTGCCACAAAATTTTATCTGACTAATCTAACATGGTTTTGGTGTGAAAATGATAATGATGGAATATTACAACCTTAAAATGAAAGATTACAACCATATCCATTTTATGTCTCCAAAGTGTCACAACCTCTACGATAGTGACCTTTCAAAGACCAAACTACTCCCAGAAAGAGGTATTTGCTTGGACAAGGTGCCAGAGAAGTTTCTAGAATTTTTCAACAAGGTTGCTGATACTGGGTGGATATTCTTTGCCCCAGACTTCTGTATCGCCAATGAGCCCTCGGTACGAGAGTTCTATGCGAATCTTAGCATAATCTTCCTCTCAAATCCAGTGATAAAAATTTGGGAAAAAGAGGTGAATTTTGGAGCGAAGAAGATTAATGGATTATATGTGCTCCCAGATGCAGACATAACTGAGTTCTAGCCAAAGAGTTGTAAATTAGGGGACTTGGATGGCCAGCATACTATGCCCTTATACAGAGGTCTCCTAGGCTGCCACCAAAAGAGGGATCTCCCAGAATGATTTCACAGCAGAGCCCAGGATTTGGTTGAATATTATCTACAACTGGGTTTTTTCATGCACATATTTGACTATTATAACAGATATGTGAGCTCGGACGGTGTCCTGTATCTAATCTGGCATTGCTCTGAATGTGGGATAGATTGTGATTTTAGAATAAAGGCATTTTAAGAATTAGGGTGGTACACTTCTTTTCTTTCCTTCTCTTATTACTGAGTTATGCAGAAGGGCCGCGGTGGAGGAGTATTCTATAAATACCTGGGTGAAACAAAACCCCCGCATCTCTTCACTTGAAATTAGGGGTGAGGGTGCACCTGGACATAGCAAAAAAGAGAAAAGTCAACTTGGGCAAGTCGATAGCTGAGGAGTCAGAGTCATGTAGATCATCCATCACTGGGCCTCTGTAAGATATTGGAGTGGATATTAGGGTCATCAAAGAGCTGATTTTAGGATTGCCTCAGGGGATGGGAGAGCACTCCACCAGGCATCACTCTTATGTATCCCGTAAAGATTATAAGAAGTATCGAGTTGCTAGGCTCGAAAGGGCATACTCAATATTAGCGGAGTCTCATAGGGATTTTATGTACTCCCATGAGAAGATGAAGAAGAGGGAGAAAAAGTAGGACAAATTCTTCAGCAAAATGTGGAAGGGGGTTAAGGGCCTGTGAAAGGTCTTGAAACCCTGCGATAGATTGCCTTCTTCTAGTGTCGAGAGTCATGATGAGGCCCCCACTAAGTGGTCTGATGCTAATGCTAGTGGAGATGATGCAGAGTTAGTAGGAGAGAGCATTTCCTGATGCTATTTTAGGGAGCATTCCTACCTTTTGCTTGTGTTTTTATTGATCAAGTAGTGAGGACACTGCTAGCTTTTTCGTTGGGGGTACCTATTCTTGGATCTATATTGTTTTGATATATTTCTGGATGTTTTTTATATTGTTCTAGATGATCTTTATATTTGTATTCTGGGATTGTTATATTTGGGCACTCTGATGGTGCCCACATTTCATGGATTAGTTATTTTATTTCATTTTAGATTTTCTATTTTACTCTAGTTTTTATTTTTTACTATGGTGATGCTTGATGAGCTTTTTCCTATGATAGATTGATTGACGATATTCGTAATGAAAAAGTATTGTAATTGTGTTTTTGAGCCATGGATGCAGGAAAAGTCTGAGTACCCGTGGCATCAAGGTCACAGATGCATGGGAAGTCTAAGTATCCATGACATTTTGGATTTGGGATCACATTCATACCTATGGAGAAAATTGAGTAGTCATATGGTTGGTTTGCCCATATGAAAGCCACAATGTGAGGTAAAGTCTTGGTTGCTTCCTTGGTTAGCAAATTATTCGTGGTGCAAATGCAATAGTAAACACCCCCTCCGTCCAAAAAGTTTCAAATATAAAGGGTATGGACGTGAGCAACCTTGTAACAAAACTTTTTCTATTTTTATGAATCCAAAAGTTTTTGCTTATAAAAATTGATAGATACTCCATACTTTTCTCTAAAGGGAGGGTCAATTGAGCCCCCTTAGCAAATTTACATGCCATATGCGGTGAGTTTATTTGTATCGATCTTATGTATACTTGTGTCATCTAGAACTTTCCCCATTAGTCTCTCAAGGTTAAATTTTGATTGAATCTTGTTGGTGAGATGATCTTAGGTCATCTTTGTGACATTGGAAGCCCATTTAGCCTAAAATGCCTACCTGTGCATAGATGTTATCCCTATTCACCCACTTTGAGCCTTTGGACCTTTCTTTGGCAAACACATTACAAGCCATGAGTCATTCAATTTTTATCCCTCTTTTGACCCATACCCTCCTTGAACTTAAAAATATAACTTGAGGCTAAAAGCCTAAGTGGGGGGTAGTGAGGATTGAAAGAAGTAACTTTGGGCCGTAAAGTTGTAAGTGAATGCCTATAAGCTTAAACATTGATATTAAATGAATAAGAAAAGAAAAGGATCCAAAAAAGGAAATAAAAGCACAAAGGGTGAAAGAAAAAGAAATAAAAAGAAAATATGTGAACCAAGGAAATAAGAAAATAGGCACATGTGTAAAGAGTAAAAACAAAAGAAGTAACCCATGATCAAAAACTAGATGGAATAGTGTGATGTAGATGTTAAAGGATGGTATAGACATGTTCCTAAAAGATATCCTACCCTACCCTGAACCTACGTTACAAGCTCAAAAAGCCCTTCGTGATTTCCTACCAAGTATTTTCATTGTAGTTGCGATTGTAAATAGGGGCAAGCCTATGGCATGGTACTTGTTAGCATTGAGAGTTTTGAGAGAGAGAGAGATTTTTACACTTAAATTCCTTGTTTCATAATTGATGAATTGATATGTGGAATTTTCTTTCTTGTGAGAAGGCATGTAAATAAGTCGAGGTGGGTGATTGTTGTCATCTCCCGTAAAATAAAGCAAAAAGGAGTATATTGTAGTTGAGGTCAAAGGTGAGTCATTTCTAGAGTATTAGTGACTGTTGAATGGTTGCTTTTTAAAGTCTCTTGCATCCTTGAAAATCATATTTTATGTTGAGGGGGGTATTTTAAAAATAGTTTTGCCCATGTTTGAAGAGCTACTTGAGGCAGTAACTAAGCTTGATGTCATTGTGATCACTGGGTCATCTTATATGTGCATAAATGTGCATTGTCTCATGGTAAGAGGTAATTTTTCTTGAGTACAAGCAAAGTTTTAAGTTGGGGGTGTTGATGAGTGGTGAATTTACTACTCATTCGCACTTAACATTCGTGCACATTACCATATTTTGAATGAATATGTGAGACATATTTGTGATTAAATGCACTAATATCCACTTTTTGCAGACATATAGGTAATGAGATGAAAATATACAGATGCGAGCTAAAAAAATCAAAAGAAGGAAAAAAGTGCAGTTTAAAGACCTGGAGCAGAACATAGCCTCAGTTACCGCAATCACGGTCAGTCAAGAAGGTCAATATACTGCGATCACATAGCTCTGACTGCGG
Source organism: Capsicum annuum (assembly GCF_002878395.1). Taxonomy (NCBI): domain Eukaryota; kingdom Viridiplantae; phylum Streptophyta; class Magnoliopsida; order Solanales; family Solanaceae; genus Capsicum; species Capsicum annuum. Next base: position 63,492,583 of record NC_061118.1, on the reverse strand, counting down.
TCGCGGTAGCCGTAAATATGGACAAACTCCCGCGGTCCTGACCTAGCAAAAAAATAGCCCAAGGGCAAAGGTGTAAATGCACACAGCTGAATCCTAACTTCTAGTAACAGGCTCAAACCCTATCCTATAGAGGAGATCGAAATTTTTTGGAATTTTCCCACCATGTAGTTTCTAATTTTTAGAAGACAACTATTGTACTAATTTTTGGGTGAAGAAATACATTAGAGTAGCTTTCAAGTGGAGGATTGGCAATTTTCATTGAAGATTTGTTGAATCATAAATCTTGCAATTTGCATTCTCTTTATCTTTCAATCTGTCAAATTGATGGAGATTTTTGGGTATATCTTTCTTATTAATCTTATGTGTAGCTAGTTCTTCCTCTTGAGCTTATGTTAGAATAGATTGTAATTGTGTGTCGGTTGTGATTCATTTATGTATGTACTAGTTTGTTGGTGATGGGTTCTACTATTGCTTGATTATTTTGATTGGGATTTATAGGTGAAAACCCCAAATACCCAAATGGGTTTGTAGGTAAAAATCTCAAGCTCTTGAAAGCTCAAACCATTTTTTAAAGAGGGGTTTGGGTGAAATTTTGGAACCTATAACATCCTTAAAAGAGGGTTGTGGGAACCAAGGCAATAGTAGACAATTTATGAACATAGTTTGCTAATTTTCACTATCTTAGACATAAGAGTGATTATGAGGTTGACTATACCTTGAGTGTCATCCTAAAAATAGAGATACCCAATTGAGGTGTTAGGTAGATTTGATTAACATACTCGTTAGGTACTCAAAAGGGTCAATGAGTGACATCTTTGAGGCTTTGTTGATAAACTAGCCTCCAAGACTCACAACCTAGCCTACTACATCACTAACGACTAGAATTTGCGCCGAATCATTATGCTCTTATGCATACTTTGCCCCTAGGAAAGCATAATCCCAAGATCTATTTCTAATTGATTACATTCTAATTATTCGTAGCCCCGAGTTAGTTCTTTAGACGTCTAAAAATAATCATACCCTTGAAAAATGTTCAAATCCCCCAAAATACTTGTACCTTAGGTTTGAACTTAACAAGTAACTTTAATTTTGAACCTACTTAATCGCCACTCATATTGTTCCTCGTGGATTCAACCTCAACACAAAGTTGGGTAATTATATTGACGATGACCGTATTGCACTTAAATTGATGTGTAAATTGAGCATTATCATATCTCTATATCCTTCAATTGTCGCAGGATGTTTATTATAATGCAAAGCATAGTCTTGACTATGTTTTAAATACCTCAAAATTCTTTTCATTGTCATCCAATGAGTTTGATTGAGATTACTCGGGTACCGACTCAATTTACTAATAGCATATGCTATGTCTGGTCGTATACATTTCATGATATACATCAAACTTACCAACACTCTTGCATACTCCAATTGTGAGCTACTTTTACCTTTATTCTTTCAAAGTACAGAGCTTAAATATAATGGTGTTTTGGAAATATTGAAACCCAAATATATGAACTTATCAACTATCTTTTCAATGTAATAAGACTATGAAAATATCAATCTTAGCGGAGTTCTATGAATTCTTATTCCTAGGATCACATCAGCAACTCTAAGGTCTTTCATATCAAACTTGCTATCAAGCATTCGTTTTGTGGATTTTATGTTAGAAATGTCTATATTGACGACAACATGTCATCTACATACAAACAAACAATGAATTTGTGATTTGAAGTGCCTTTAATGTAAATACATTTATCATATTCATTGGGATTAGAAGTATCATAAGTAGCGAAAACTTCTTTGTCTGCACAAACACGTTGAGTGACTCCTGAATCAAACGACTATTCATTTAGATGTCCAACTAGATTGTATACAGTGATTATAGAATACATATTTTCAATCTTTTCTGTTGCTTCCACTATGTTTATCGGATTTCATTTATTCTTCTTCTTCAGAACTTGACAACCTAGAGCTTTGTGACCAACTTCAGTATAATTATAGTACTTGTCTTTGAATTTTTTTTATTTTGCTCTTTCTTTTGTACTGAAATTTTTTTCCTCTTATTATTATTTGTAGTATCATCTTTAACAAGATTTTCAACCATCATCCCATTCAAATCATTATCCTCTTCTATCATGAGATGAATCACAAGATCTTTCAAACCTGAAAATTAGTTTTCAATTTTTTTTGGTATATAAAGATTAGGGGTGTTCATGGTTTGGTTTTAACCAAACCGAACCGCGATCCAAACTAAACCAATTAAGAAAATTGATATTTGGTTAGGTTTGTCTTGGTTTTCAATTTTAAAAAATCGATAATAATTTGATTTGATTTGGTTTTACTCTAAAATAACCAATAAAATAACCAAACCGAATCGATATATATATATATATATATTATAATTATTTATGTATTATTCATAAATACAATATAAATATTTATTACATTTTATATTTTAATCATGATTTAACTTTAGTCGTAACACATTAAGTCATGTCTTCATCCAGTTGATAGTACCTAATGAGATTCTAAATGAATTTCGCACTTTGAATGACAAATGATACTAATTGTGAAAATAATATCTTGTTGTATGTTGAAATTTATAGCTGAGATTCATTTGACTATAGAAATTTAGTTTTAAAATATTTTTTAGAAGCGTTCGTATGGTGTTGTTCATAGCTTTGCCGAAGTATAACACTCAGTTGACATTTTAGTTTCAATAGTTTCAAGGTTGAGATACAACACTCGGTTAACATATCATATGTTAGATTGAATTTATTTTTTTAAATTTTCAACTTTTATCATTAGCTAAAGTTATAAACCGAAAAAACCGAACCAAACTTAACTAAACTGACAAGAACCAAATTGAAGGATATTTTTTTGTTTGGTTTAGTTTGGTTTTAGAAATTTAAAAATCGACTAAGTTGGTTTGGTTATGATTTTGACCAATAACCAACCCAAACCGACCCATGAACACCCCTTATAAGGATCTCTATTTGTGAACATTGGCATTTCAAGTTCGGTCCGCCAAAAACACATCATTTGCTATCATTCTGTGAAGTTCATACCAAAATATTTTTTTCTGATTTCTCTACAGTTGCCATTATATTGCTAGAGCAACATTGAATAACTTCATGATGCAACATTGATTTATGCTGGAACAAAATCATTCACAGTCGAATCAATTTATTGTTCAGCTTCATTAATTATTTTTTTGTCAAGTTTTGATAAACACTCTAGTATTTTAAAATACTAACAATAAAGACTGAATCTTTAAACAACCTATTTCTAGCAAATAATGAAGTTATTATGTCTTCAAATCATCAACCGAATGAACTTTGAAACCTGACAAAGTTTTTATGTTCTTCAAATTAGAGTCAAATTCAAACAGAGTAGAAAATCATAGGTTTTAATCTCCAAAAATTAACATAGAGAGTTTAACGAATCAGTGAAGTTTTGATATTCTTTCAATCAAATTCTCAAATTCCCAATCCAATTTCTCAGTGAAGTTTTGAAAATTTTCTAACCGGAGTAGAAATCAAAAGATTTTAGTCTCCATAAATTCATACCCATACATATTAACCAAGTACTTGATTTATAAATGGTGATAATATTTTTTTCCCACTAAACAAGCACAAAAAATAAATATTTTTATAATTTTCTTAAAGTTTGGGTTTTGTGAAATCTGTGTTTTACGACAAGAACTTCAAACACATGTTCAAACTAACATATGAACAATGAAATAAAGTAACTTTTTATTCACAACTTTGAACTTCAACAATAAGTTCAACCCAGCTTATTAACATAACCAAATGAAGTTCAAACTATTTTCTGAAAAATAGCAAAACACGTTTAAAAAATATGAAGATTAGAAGATTTAAGTTCACCGAATTTACGGTGCATCTTTAATAAAATTATTTTTCTCAAGTACCCAAGGTTATGGAATATATCCTCTCAGGATAAACTGAATCACTCTGACAGAATAGCACATCAAACTCTGTCGAACTATGAACGTACTCAACAGTAGCAAATGACACTAAGGTTTTTCAAGAAAAAGGAGTGTTTTACTTCAAAATTTCATATATGTACCTGAGGAAAAAATCAGGTTTTATTACCATCAAGGTGTTGCTTCATGAAGAGAAATAATGGTTCAGAAAGGTGCACCTTTTCAGAAAAGGTGTAACTCTTTGAAAAAGTCACTACCCATTAAAAAGGTCATAACTATCCAAAGTGAAAAGATACCTATTCAAATTGCATCCTTTCTCTCGATGTCTTTTCGAAAAAAAACCTATTCATTTTTTATTCACACCTCTTAAAAACTTAACAATTATCATGCAACTCATTGCAAATTGATCGAACTAAAGATATTAAGTCGAGAAACATAAAGAATACAAAAATAAAACCCAGAAAATGTGACTAATTGATTAATCTGTAGTACACATCATTACTGTCCATCTCAATAAATAAGAGTATGAGCAATATATTTCGACGACAAAATTGTATGTGTACAAATTTTACTTCTTTATTCATATTAAACATGTATAATGTCTTAGTCCCCTAGAAAATGTCCTCCTTTTTATTAACTATGCTTTGCTTCTTTAATAGTTATAGTAACAATAGAATGAATTCAAACCTAGCTAAGTTGAATTCTTGTTGATAATAATTGGTGGAATTGTTTGCTTCCCATAGTATAGAGATTTTCTATGCGCAGATGCAGTGGTTTAGGAAAGAAAAAACGTATGAGTGGATAAGAAAATAAGCCAAAGAGAAATCGAATGGAGATTTAATAGAGGCACAATTCGACAAAATTGAAGTTGGTTCGTAAACTGCCAAATTCAATAATGTTCAGGAAAGTTTCTTTTCAAAATATTACATCTATTTCTTGTTAGGGCCTTATTATAGTAGGATTATATTTATTTCCCACTTTTACACTGATAGGACATGGATAGATATGGTTACATTGTTTGTCAAGGATTAAAAGGTCATATTATAGAATCCTAAATAAAAGAATATTGACGTTTATGGTGGACATCATTAGTAAGTCAAATGATGTTCTCTTTTTTCTTTTCTCCCCTTGATTTCATTGTTGGTAGAAAGAATAACATCAATATTTCCTAGTTGGCATCTTCCGAAAATATCGAAAAATTAGACACGAGAGTCTGCCTAAGGACGAATCTAACATATGTTTTTTTTTATCTTAATTTATATGATAGAGATATATTTTGGAGAGTTGATTACATTTTGTGTACGATCTTTCAATATTTTAAATTTTTAATGATATATAATATTTTATATAATTTTTAGACAATATATGTTACTTTTATTATTTGAATTTATGTGTCACTGATCACTACTAAAAAATTCAGGATTTCTGATCACAAAAAACCGACCATAGAATGTGATCAGAAAAAACCGACCACAAGTGATCGATATATTTTTATTTAAAAAAAAAATAAAAAAAGCAACCACAAGTGATCATTTTTTGTATTTTAAAATTTCAAAAAAATTCTTTCAATAATTTTTATATTAATTATTATTTCTTTTACAAATAAAAAATTAAAAAAAATGAAAAAAAAATCGACCACAAGTGGTCGGTTTTATTTAAAAAAATATAATTAAAAATATTTTTAATTACATTTTTAAATAAAACCAACCACTAATGATCGGTTTATAAATAAAATAAAAAAGAAAATAACTTAAATAAACCGACCACTTGTGGTCGGTTTTTGGTTAAAATAAAAAGAAAATAATTTTTATAAATCGATCACTTGTGTTTAATTTTTAATTAAAATAAAAAAGAAATTAATATTAAAAAACCGACCACTTGTGGTCGGTTTTTATTAAAATAAAAAGAAAATAATTTTTAAAAACAAACCATTTGTGGTCGCTTTTTAATTAAAATTAAAAAAGAAAATTATTTTAAAAAACCTACCACTTGTGGTCGGTTTTTGAACTAAAAAATAAAAAGTAAATAATTTTTAGAAATCAATAATTATATATATAATCAAATATATATATATATATATATATATATATATATTATTTTTATTAAAAAATAATTATATATACAATCTAATATGTATATAATTTTTTGAAATTACACTGATCACATGTAGTCGATAACCAATATAATAAATATAAAAATTAATCAATCTTAGAATTTTTTGAAAAAATTATACTAAAAAATATATCAAATAAAATAAACAAATTACATTAATCATAATCTTTATCTTTTACTTATGTTTCAATATATAAAATAAATATTTTTCTTTGTATATACGTTAAGTGACATTAAACATGCATATTCTTTGTACAATCAATGTGTATATGTATATATCATACCGTTGAGATAATGATATTATGTTACTATTGCAGTCATAATATTGTAATATATAACCGATAATTCATCATAATATAATGAACATTTCTATTATAAGGTAATATCTTTATATATAAATATCTTTATATATATATATATATATGTATGATGTAGTGATCGATTGATGAACGATGTAGTCAAAACCTAGTAGAATATAATTAAGCTAATCAATATAATTAATCGATCACTCATCAGAGTATGTATATGGAATATGTCGCATTATATTATTGGATAATGTACTTGTGTACGTATGTGATATATATAGTACATATTTAGAACTTGATATAGTCGATAGTGTGTATATATGTGTGTCTATAGGTATATATATAGTATATACATATTATATAGTGAAGGTTTATTAATGACATAAGATAAACTAATTGATAATTCATCTGAATATTTGTGAAATACGTTGTATATTATTATGGGGTGGTAAAATCGTGTATGTGATGTTTATAGTACGTATTTGAAAGCTGAGAGACAATTGAATATATGTATATATACGTTTATCTCGTGTAGTGACGTATGCAGTAATCGAAAGCTTTTTTTTTGGTTTAATTTGTTATTTTATTAATAAAATAACTTTAAGATGGACCAACCCATCCATCATAATACAACATCCAAAATTAGTAAAAGGAGTCGGCCCAACAAGCTGACCTGGTCCAACAAAAAAACAAATAAATAAGATTGTAAGGTTTTCAAATAAAGCTTAACAGTAAGCTTTACTTCCGACCGCCTCTCCACCTTGTTCCCTTTTAGCAATGACAACTTCACTCTTCTCCAGCTATGGGTTTGCAATTTTGTTCCTTGGATGCATCGATCTGAAGCTTTTTCAGCTTGCATGAATGCATATTTCTTCTTCTTACTCCATTTGCTAATTTTTACTCCTTTTAGCTCCTGTTCAATCTCCTTTTTTGATAAATCCACAATTGAAATCTTATGTTTATGGATGCTGCTAATGTATTCTGGTGCTAACTTATCGGGTATAGTCTTCGGAGGCTTGTGTCGTCCTCCAAGTAAGTTTCTTGCCACTCTTTGCTTACTGTATTCTCTGTATCTTTCTTTCCTTTCTTGTAACATATTTGAGCTGCTGGTATAGCTGGGATGGAGATTCTGGGATGCTCGGACCCATTGATATTTGGAGTAGTTCAAGTACCTTAGCTACTTAAGATAAATCTGACCATAAGACCCCTAATCTGATGAGATTCCTTTTTTGTTGGCTGGTGTAGATAGGCTACTTATCTTTTTCACCCTTTTTGTGAAACTTCTACTTCTATAAATATCATTTGTGAAACTTGTTATAGATTCCTAGTCCCTTACCCCTTTAATGGTACTAATAGCACATATGGGCATTGCTGCTTATCACTATTTAGGATTTTCCTATCTGTACTTGGTAACTGGTTAAATAATGTGATGTGAAGTTACCTTACTGAATTGCTAAGTTGGCTAAGTAATCAGCCAATTGATTTTTCTCTTTGAATATGTGCTGAATGCTAACCTGCTTTTCTTTCAATGAATACTTTATTTGATCAATAAAGTCACTTATTTTCCATGAAATTTCCTATTTCTGACTTATAAAGTTCTGCATAGATAAGGGATCTATTGGAATGATGATCCTTTGTTGACCTAATTGCTTTGAATGATATGTTGTATATAAGATTGCTTTTGCTTCAGTTTTCATGTTGTCTGTGTCCTCTATCACTGATCCTTCTACATGAACTAGATCTCCTTGAGCATCCCTTAAAGAATAAGCCCATGAGCTTCTTCCTGGATTTCCTTTAGAGGCCCCATCTATATTATACTTGTACCATCCGTGGTCTGGCATTGCCTAATATACTAGCTTGCGTCTAATATTAGGTCTCATCTTGCTTAGCTATTGTAGGATATCGGGCCATGTTTTAGGAAACGCCAGTGTTGGTTTTCTAACCTTTAGTAGCATTCTTAGTTGCCTAGTGACATTATAAATTACCCTGTGACCTGTCACCATTTTTCCTTTATGCTTCATTGAGTTTCTTCTCTTCCATTACTCCCATAAGATGATTATTAGTATTGCTCTGAAATATATCTTCTCTCTCTGCCTCACCTGAGCTTCCCACTAAGCATGAATTATTTCTCTCAAGCTTAAACCTTGAATAATGATTCCTACAAAAGAAGAAAAATAGGACCATGTCCTGTTAGCAACATAGGATCTTAGCATCACATGTGCTATGGTCTCTTGTGTTGGGATGTGACAACACCAATATTTGGAAGGACCATGCACTCCCCATCTCCTAACTATATCATCCATAACAATTCTTACTTTCCACATTCTCCACATGAAAAAAATCATCTTAAATGACATCCCTTTAATCCACAATTTTCTGTAAAATTCAGAGGGTCTCTCTTTGTCTCACATATTCCCAAGTTGTTTTCACAGTAAAACATCCTTTTTTTCTAAACTCTATATTGATTTATTCGATATTACCTGTTGGTGACTTGGAATTACATTTTTAATCACATGCTCCTTCTACCATTAAGTCCTATACACTTTGCAACTTGGGATCCCATTCTTTACTATCCTTCAGAATTGAGTAAAAATCTCCTAAACCACTCCAATTGTCAAACCACAGATGTGTATTTCCTCCTCTAACCTTCCAAAAAATGAGATGGTCAATGTTGTCTCTAACTTATAACATCTTTTTTCACACTTGAGAACCCCCTCCCATTTTCCACCAGACTTCCTTAGGATGTAACTTCTTACAGTATTTGTTAAACATATACTCACTCCAAAGGGTCCCTATAGTTCTGAAATTCCACCATAGCTTACAAAAAAGGCTGTTGAAACATCTTCTAACCTTCTGAAACCTAAGCCGGCTTCTGCCTCTGGTAAGAACATTATCTTCCATGATACCCAATGCCTTCCTTTTCTCCCTATTGTACTACTCCAGAAAAAATTAGCAAAGATTTATGAATAGTAATTAGTACATTTTTAGGAGGATTCATAATAGATAAGCAATGTAAAAATTGTTACTCTTTTTTACTTAATGGACAACCTAAAGGTTTTTTCAAGTCATCTAGGGGACTAAATTAAGGAGATCCTTTATCTCCTACATTATTCAAGCTTCTTGATAATATTTCTGCTGCTATGATGAATAATGTAGGAGATAAAGGATCTCCTTAATTTAGTCCCCTAGATGACTTGAAAAAACCTTTAGGTTGTCTATTAAGTAAAATAGAGTACCAATTTTTAGCCAGCAATCTGAATACCATATCAATTATCTTCTCATAAAAACCTATCCTCCTCAAAACTTTAGTAAGAAAATACCACTCAACCCTATCACAAGCCTTCATCATATCTAATTTTATCACCATGTTGGGTGGCTTCACTTTTTTCTTGATTTCTGATACTATTTCTTGTACTAGCAGAATGTTTTCATCTATACTTCTGCCCTGCACAAATCCAGCTTGTTCCTCAGATACTATATCTGGAAGTAGTCTCTTTAGTCTTTCATGCAAAATTCTAGAAAAGACCTTATTCACAAAATTGCTTAGTGAAATAGGCTTAAGGTCAGAAAATATGTTTACTACTAACTTCTTTGGTAATAACACCAAATTACTGTGTGTAATAAACCTTGGTAGCTTTTGTCCACAAAAGAAAGTTGTAACCATCTGGTGTATATCTTCTACTATTATAGTCCATGTATATTGAAAAAAAACACCTATCGTACCATCAGGTCCTGCAGCACTATCTCTATTCAGTCCTATTACTGCTACTTTCACTTTTTCCATGGTAGGAATTCTCTTCAAATATTCATTCTGCATTTCTATTATGAGCTTTGGAAAAACTTTCAACACTAAAAAATCTTCAGCATCCTCCTGCTTTTTGAATTATTGTTGGAAAAAGGAATCTGCAGCTTAAGCAATCTTCTATTGATTTTCCAACCATACTCCTTCTGCATTTTGGATTCTTTTAATTCTTAGCCTGGCCCTTCTACCCTTTTCCACTTCATGAAAAAATTTAGTATTTCTTTCTCTATATTTAAACCATTGAAAAATTGACTTTTGTTTCCAAAAATATTCTTCCCATCTCAATTGTAATGCCAGCTCTGCATGTGCTTGTGGCAGTTTAGCTCTATTTGAACTTGATGGCTCTGATCTAAACTGTTGCTCCCTCACTTTTATGACCTCCTCCAATGTGGCAATCTCTTGGAAAATATTTCCAAAAGTTTGTTTTCTCCACTTAGCTAGTGCTGATTTAGTATTCTTTAAATTCTTCTGGAAGTTTAAGAATGAGCTTCCTTTAAAATCTGTTTTCCATCTTTGCCTAATGCCATCCATGCATGATTCCTCTTTCAGCCAAAAATTCAAAAACTTGAAGGGTTTAACCAAATTCTCTCCTGTAGCTTTAAATTGTATCACCATTGGAGCATGATCTGATCCACTCCTCACCAGATGTTTAATCTCTATATCATGAAAAAGATCCTACATTTTATAGTTCACCAAAACTCTATCCATCCTCTTGAAAGTGTAATCCTCATTTATCTTTCCATTCCACCATGTATACTTACTGCCTATAAAAGCAATTTCTTCTAGATTACAAGTATTAATGCAGTGGTTAAAGTCATTAGTCTCTTTAATAGTGACTAGTAGGCCCCTAAGCTTCTCATCCTCATTTCTGAAAACATGAAAATCACCTCCTACCATCCAAGGATCCTGTATAAAACTAGCCAGATCTCCCATAGACTCCCACAATTCTAGTCTCTCATTCTGAGAGCATTTGGCATACACTAGATTGACAAAAACAGCTGAGTCCACAAACTGGCTTTCAACTTTCAGAGTAAGTAACTGTTATTCATCTTTAATGATGTTATACTTCATGAATGCATCCATGAATGCCCATATCTTACCTAATCTATTAACTACAGCATGCTGCATACCTAATCTGCCTTTGTACTCATCTATTTTCTGACCATCTTGAAATGGTTCCATCAAACCAATTAAACCAAATTGATATCTTTTATATATTGTGATAATCCTTATAAAAGCTTTCTGTGTATTCACTGATTTGATATTCCAAATTAATGCATTCACGTGAAAGTGTTTTGATGGCTTAAATCCTTGTCTGCATTGCACTTTCTGCCACTTTATTTCTTTTCTTCTTCTATTTTTTTCCATTCTTTGCACTCAGTGATTTAATTTGCTTAGGACATAAATTCTCTTCATTAGCCATTTTATCAATGTTATCCCCTAGATCTTCATCATCTAGATCTTTATTGTTTTCATTCATCACTTTTATCATTCATCACTTTTATCATACTTCCTTCCTCTATTGCCAGAGGTTCTACTCATTCTATTATCTTCTTCTGTTTGTCCTCATTATTTTCTGTAATCAATATTTTACCTACTGCCTGCTGATGTGTGAGCAAAAGCTAACACATTTAATGTTTTTAGCTCAAAATAATTAAGAATTCTGAAGCAACTCTTGTTGTTTTGATGTGTTTGATCATGATATTACAGAAAAAGGCTGAAGAAATGAGAATAAACAATAATGGAGCAAAAAAGTTAAAAATATGAGAAAAATAGAAGAAAAGATGGCTGACGACCTTCGTGATAAGTCGTAGTCCTCGTGATAGCCTATTAGCATTTGCGTCAGCCTTAACCAGGGAGTTGCAGTTTGAGGAGTAATTCTGATGACGCCGGTGACATGGCGTCAAAGTCGTGATAAGGCATCAAGAATGGCATCAGCCTTAAGCAGAAAGTTAGCATAGAAAGAAGATATCTGACGACGTTAGTGATACGCCGTCAGATCCCTGACGCGGTGTCTGCCACATCGTCAGCCTAAGATAGAACCTGAAGAAAACTGAAGCCTCTCTGATGCCATCCGTAATAGGGCATCAACTTCTTGACGTGGCGTCAGCCTGGGTGTCACCTATTCTGAACAATTTTATTAATTTTGTTATTTTATTTCCTTAATTAGGCTTTAGTATAAATAGAATCTTTTAGGGTTTTTGAATGGAGATATGATTCATCTATCAGACATCAACTCTAAGAAGAGAGAGTATTTTTGCTCTCTTTCATAAAATATTCTTGTGTTTTCGTATCAACTATTTTTGGGGTTTCTACCTTATGATTAAATCGGAGGAACTATTTGTAGTTTTCTATCCATTAGTAAGTTTATCATTATAATCATGAATTCAACTTGTTATTTCGTTCATCAAATCATGAGCGGCTAATTTCATTAGCCGGAGTTATGGGATCCATGGATTAGGGTTTGATATGATACTAGGTGTTTAAGGGATTCAAAGAGTAGTAAAACATCTTGAAATTCTGTTGTTTCAACTAAAATCTAGTGGTTGCAAACATTTGGTTATGCCTTAGGTTTTATTTACCTCTAACGGAGAAATAGACTAGAGGACATGAATTATCAACAGGGACTCGAAAGCTACCAACCTTCTGTTTAATGATTAATGCCATAACTGGATTAATTTACCTGAGATAACATCCTATTGGAAATAGATAAGTTATCTAAGTTTGAGAGAATTAGATAATAAATTTTCTGGTGAGATCGAGAGATAAGTCAGATAGTATAATCGTCAGGGATATTCTGTTGTTCTACTCATTCCGAGAATCTCTAGCATCACTTAGTATCTGTCAATTTTTGAAACCCTTGGTGAACATAGCTATGGTTTCCCATTTATCTTGATTACAAACACTGAAGTGTTGAAAGTGATATTTAACACACCGTGAACTTAAATCCCCATCCTTCGGAAATAGTAAACTACCAGTAAAATCTTTCGTAAACAAATCGAAGTTCACACCCTGTTCCCTGTAGGATTCGACCCCAACCTAGTTGGGTTTTATATTGACAATGATCACTTAGAGTGACTAACCTCCTTGGCACTACCTTAACTTATGGGGTCCACTTATTAACCTCATTTTCTCTTTTTTTCTTTTCTTTTCTTTATTCTTTTTTTCTCCTTTTTTCACTTTTTCTATTTTCTTAATCATACTTTCAGGATGGGTGCACTTCTTTTTATTCAAACAGAGTTTCTTTTCTTGCTCTTTTTCACCAACACCCAACCTTTTATTCTTTTTATTTGATTCTTTCTTTTCTACTCTACCCTTCTTGATACCCAACTTATATCACGCACCCCTATGATAGCCACCCTCAACTTAGGCTATTTGCCTACGTTAAGGTGCTCAGTGTCCAAGGAGGACTAGAGCCAAAATAGGTTCATTATGATTTAAAAAGGGAAGGTGATAGGTATCATAGAAAGAAAAATGGTCAATTAAGGCTTAAACTGGGATCAAGGGATATCATGCATTAGAGGAAGGTCATTTAGGCTAATAGTGACTTAAATTCAAAAATGGCCTATGATCTTTTCCTAACCCCTATCTTTCAACTATGGAAAGACGAACCGAGCAAGTTCTAGATTTGACACTACAAAGAGAACTCGGTATAGTCTCACACACACGGGGCACACAAATAATATCACTAGCTATTACCTATCTAGTTTATGCAATTGTTCAGCAGTGATGATCAGGTAACTAAACCAATGCCATGATGAGATGCACAGTGGTCACACTAAGGTGCAATTCATACAATCATGCAAAACAAAACTTCAGAGAGGTGTTCAAAATCACAAAATTAGTTAACTGCCTACAGAACTTGTTCTACTTCTAGATATTTATAGAATATGCTACAACAACATGCTACCCTACACCCTCAACTTAAAATCAAAATAAACTGAAACTAAGGGTTAGGGCATACCCGGAGTCAATCAAGTCTCAAATCATGGGTCCTCGACCCGACAGTTGTGTTATCCTCATCAGGAGCTTCTCTTTGCTCCAGTTCAGCTGTTCTGCTAGATGAGGCTCCTATAGCTCTCACTCGTAGTGCTTCTTTCCATTTCCAGTTGTCCTCTCGGGATGCTTGTGTTGCCCTTTTCAAATCTACTTTCTCCTGTTCTGTCAACTCATCATCTACCTGCAGTGTCTTCTCTGCCTTTTTCTTCTTCTTTACCTTTTTCTCAGCCTTGCTCTCATTCTCATCATCTTCTTGTCTCTTTCTCTTACCTTTTCAGCTTCTTTGTCTTTTTTCTTTTTCTTTTTCACTGGCTCTACAATGACATCAAGGATTGGAGGTTCATCCTTAGATTCCTCAGCTGTCTGCCCTGCAGGCATCATAAACTGGTGTTGTTGTACTACCACCATCTCATTTTTTACCTTTCTAGGGACACTCTAAATTCAGCAAGCTCTGCTCCAGTTAGCTCCTATGCCTTTGTATTAAAATGTTTCTCCAGATCTTTAACACGTGCAGGCAAAGTAGCAAAGGGCTCAAGAGAAACCCTGATTCTTTTATCTACAGCAGTAGCAAACTGCTCAACAAAGGCTCGTAGCTGCGTCTCACACCATCTGGCCTATTTGGACACTTTTCTGATATCAATAGGCTGGGATGCAGTTTTCGCTGGTGCTGTAGGAACTGATGGACCTGACTCATCATTAGGAACTGAGCGTACCGGAGTAGCCTCAGAAGCTCGCACCTCAACTTCAGGTATTGAACTAGGGCCTGCAACTGATGGGTTCACCTCAACCCTCACCCCTCTATCAAATGTCAGCCTTGGCTGATTTTTCTCATAGTGAATAGGGTTGTGGGTCTTGGTGGCATACAAAGTCTCATCAATCCCAGCAATATGTGGTACCCCTGCCTCTGTACATAGCCTGGTAATCAGACAAGGGAACGGATAAGCCGTGTTAGACCTCGTTACCTGAATCTTGATCTCTTCAATAATAATCTCCCTAAAATTCAGCTTAAGCTTGGCCACAAGACATGCAACCAATATTGCTCGATCATCACCCAGAATATTATCTCTGTCAGTCGACATCAAATGGGTGTGCACAACACCCCACCAAAATTTTGCATCTTGAGTCAAAGAAGCCTTATAAATACGCTCACTGGGTTGGGTCAGCCATAAAGGGTCTCCCTCAGCTATAAGTGTAGCTAACCAAGGACGCTGGTCATCTTTACTCTTCAGACGATTGTAGAATGCAGGATTTGTGACCTAAGGATTAAAGTTGGGTCCATGTAGAAACCTGTTGATAGTCGTACCAGAAATATCTGCATTTACCCCACGAACTGGAACTCTGGTCAGCAAAGGCTGTCCTGCTGTGGTCTCTCCACTCTTGCACATACTCTCTAATCTAGCCTGGTATTTCA
The DNA here is from genome assembly GCF_002878395.1 of Capsicum annuum. NCBI lineage: Eukaryota > Viridiplantae > Streptophyta > Magnoliopsida > Solanales > Solanaceae > Capsicum > Capsicum annuum. The sequence continues at coordinate 63,477,008 of NC_061118.1, read as the reverse complement.
CATAGAACTCCTGGATTACTGTACGGAAAAATGGTTTACTTCCCTTAGCAGTCCATCCCAGCCCATCATCTCTGAATTTCTTCTCAACTGCAGGATACCCAGGCAATCCTATGATGATGAATCTTTTCTCTGGAAACACCGGTCGTCTGGTTGATCTTCTTTTTGTTCTAATCAACCCTTTGAGGAAAATGTCCTCTGCTTCAGGGATTTTCTACTTAACATTCTCTTGAACCTCCGGATTCTTGCATTTTATCAAAGTTCCCCAAACTGGGGGTTTCTACTTAGCTTGAATCTCAGTCGCGGGAGTTTCAAAGGATGTTTTCTCAGAATCATCCTTCTCAGACTCAGGCTGTTCGGACTCAGTTTGCCTAGAACCTTCTTGCTCAGAAGATTCACTCTCAGCTGGGGTGGTAGTCTCAGTATCATCACTATCCTCTACCGCAATGGGTTTAGGTGGAGGAGGTGTCTTTGGACTGGGTTTCTTTCTCCTCCACCTGAGCAGTGGTTCTTCATCATCATAATCAGAGTCTTCATCAATAATATTTCGAACCACTTTAGGCTTGAAAGCTTTCTTTGGAGTGTTAGGATTCTTACTGTTAGGTGCCATTAGAATGTTCCTGATGAGTTGACTCCACTTGATTACGTGAGAGAGAAGAAAAGATGACAGATAGACTCTAATTTTTCTTGCAATCCCACAACTATCAGGAAAGAGGTTTCCTTGTATACTTGGGAGTGTTTTGAAAGGAATTAAATATCCTACTAAGAAAATAAAATAATACTTATAGAAGGAAATAAAATAAAGCGGGAACCTGAAGGGTTTGGATCTGGGTCGGGTCTGATTTGGGTCAATTTGTGCCCAGATTTTCAAAAACAAAATAATGGCTGACGATAACTTGTGATAAGCCATCACAAATGTGATAGCCTATCACAGAGGTCGTCAGCCTTAACAGAGAAGGTCTCCATTGCTGGTCTTTCTGAGGATATTGGTGATAAGCCCTCATAGTTGTGATAGCCTATCATGAATGTCGTCAAGACCATTTGGATTGAATTCTTCAGTTTTTACCTTGACCTTTTTGTACCTCTTCAGTTCCTTCCTATTACTACCTAAATGAATAAAAACAAAATAAATGAAAATAAAATTTTGGGCTGCCTCCCAATAGCGCCTGATTTAGTGTCGCGGCATGACTTGGTTATCTTGACTACTCAGACTTCGTTAAGATGTCGTATCTCTACCTCATTACCACATTCCTGGAATACATCCACAACCAAAAAGTTATTGATCTCCTCCAACTACTTCATAGGTGGTTGTATTTTGAATCTGGCCTCCTTTTGTCCATACCTGAATTTGAGCTCATTGAGCTCTATATCAACCAATACTCTTCCCGTGGATAATAATGGTCTACCCAAAATGATGGGTACATCAAAATTAACATCACAATCCAATATCACAAAATCTGCAGGCAAAATAAAGTCATCCACTTTTACCAGCACATCATATAATACACCTACTGGTCGTTTCATCAATCTGTCTGCCATAACAAGACACATCGTTGTGGGGGTAGGCTTCCCCAATCCAAGATTTTTGTAGATATCAAGCGGCATCAGATTTATACTTACTCCTAAGTCACATAAAGCTTTGGTAAACTTCATGGACCCAACTATGCACGGTATAGTAAATGCCCTAGGGTCAGGCTTTTTCTGTACTAAGGTTTATGAAGAAACAACACTACAGTGGTGGATGTTGTCCACCAGCTCACAGCTTACCTTCCACTTCTTTATTAGCAATTCCTTCATAAATTTAGCATAGTTTGACATTTGCTCAAGTGCCTCCATCAGTGGCACGGTCACTGTCAATTATTTCAGTATTGCCATGAACTTGATAAATTTCTTGTTATCTTCTTTCTTTTTCAATCTCTGAGGAAATGGAGGTGGTGGTATTGGCATTTGGTTCAATACCACTTCCCCTTTTTTTCATCTTTTTTCTCTGAAATATCAACAATGCCATCCAACTTCTCAGAGTCCACTGGATTGCGTCCTTCTGATTCATCAACATTTACCTCCTCCACAGCTTTACCCATAGAAGGGCTAGATAACACCTTACCACTCCGAGTGGTAATCGCCATACAAGAGCCATCAGTCCATGGGTTCTGAACCGTATCACTAGGTAAAGTACCAGCTTTTCTCTGGTTAAGAGTAGTCGAAAGTTGGCTCATCTGTTACTCCAACTGCTTAATGGACGCAGAGTGTGACCTAACCAACTGACTGAGGGTCAAAAACTCACTTTTCATATTAGTTACCCCCGAGTTAGTTTCCTTAAATCCCTTCAATAACTTTTCTATTATGTCCTCCATGGACATCTTGACAGAACTAGTTGTCGAAGCATCCCAACTTCCAGGAGGAATATACAAACCACTCCTATTATTATTATTTCTCCAAAGTTCCTGCTCTCTATCTTTATATCAGGCTTGTCATAGAAAGTCCGACCTTGGTTCCCTTGGCTATTACCTTGGGAACCCCCCTGATTACTCATATAGTTTGCCTCAGCATCAGCACCTGCAGATACAGTACCCTGAGAATCCACAGCCTTGAGTATTTCAGTCTTGTCGGATAGTAAGTGCTTAGCTAACAAGTCCATCTGCGTCTTCAAGTGGGCTATATCCTGATCTCGTTCCTCATCCCTTCTACGTTACTTCGCATTAATACCACCAGCAATAATTGGGCTAGCCACTACATAATCCTTAATGTGCCAAGCTCGACTCTGCTTGGTCATTCTATTCAGCATGTCAGAAGCATCCAGAAAAGGGAGGTCAATGAACGAACCATCTGCAGCGTTGTCCATAATAGGCTTCATCACAGAGTTGAAAACTTTGTAAAAAGTCTCCATCAAGAGCAAATCCATCATATTATGGTTCGGATATTTTGCAAGTTTCTTCTTAAATCTTTCCCAGGTTTCATGCAGTGCTTTAGTCGGAAGCTATCTAAAGTTGCTAATTTCATACCTCAACTGTACCCTTCTGGAGGGTGGAAAGAACCATTCTAGGAATGTATCTTTCAACTGTCTTCAGTTGGTTTTAGAATCAGGTTCTAACTCATTCAACCACATTGTTGCCTCCCTAAACAGAGACAAAGGAAACAATCTCAACTTGATCGCATTCTGGCTCACCCCCGGATTGTCAAAGGATTTGCAAATGGTGATGAAGTTCACCAAATGCTTATGCAGATCATCACCAAAAAAGCCTCCAAATAACCACTTTAGATTCAGGAGTTAGATCATGGTACTTGTTATGCTGAACTTTGCACCTGGTGCCAATGGTGGCGGAATGATAGCACCCGTTGCACCAACTCCATCCATTCCATCATCATCATCATCAGCCTCATATTGCATAGGCTGTTGACTATACCTTCCTCAATCTAGATGATTTCTGTTGATGTTTTGCTACACTAGTGCAGAAACTTGCTCAGCTCTCCTTGGGTTTTGAGGATTTAGTAATTCCTCATCACCCAAGTCTTCATCATTAGGGTTTTGGTGACGTGCTTGTTGACCCAAATTTTGCACATTCATCTGAGCCCTGGCTAAAGCAGCTAGTCTTTCTACTTCCTGAGGTTCCGGATTGATTGGTAATAGAGGTTCTTCGGAATTTCTCATGCTTGACATAAACAACACAGTACCTACAATAATAAAAACAACAAATAAACGTAAATCACGGAAACTTAACTATCAGCAAATTTCCGCACACAAAATTTTTAGTCTACAATCGTATTCCCCGGCAACGGCACCATTTTTGATAACACTCAAATTACACTCTTTAATGGGTGTAAGCGATCGTTGTCAATATAAAAGCCAACTAGAGTGGGGTCAAATACCACAGGGAATAGGGAGTGAACTTTAATTTGTTTATGAAAGATTTTACTGGTAGTTTACTATTTTTGAAGGATGGGGGTTTAAGTTCACGGTGTGTTAAATATCACTTTCAAAACTTCAATGTTTGTAATCAAGATAATTGGAAAACCAGAGCTATGTTCACCAAGGGTTTTGGAAATTGATAGATACTAAGTGATGCTAGAGATTCTCAGAATGAGTAGAACAACAGAATATCCCTGATGATTATACTATCTGACTTATCTCTCGATCTCACCAGACAATTTATTATCTAATTCTCTCAAACTTAGATAACTTATCTATTTCCAATAGGATGTTATCTCAGGTAGATTAATCCAGTTACGACATTAATCATTAAACAAAAGGTTGGTAGCTTCTGAGTCCCTATTGATAATTCACGTCCTCTAGTCTATTTCTCCATTAGAAGAAAATAAAACCTAAGGCATAACCTAATGTTTGCAACCACTAGATTTTAGTTGAAACAACAGAATTTCAAGATGTTTTACTATTCTTTGAATCCGTTAAACACCTAGTATCATATCAAACCCTAATCCATGGATCCCATAACTCCGGCTAATGAAATTAACCGCTCATGATTTGATGAACAAAATAACAAGTTGAATTCATGATTATAATGATAAACTTATAAATGGACAGAAAACAACAAGTAGTTCCTCCAATTTAATCACAAGGTAGAAACCCCAAAAATAGTTGATATGAAAACACAAGAATATTTTATGAAAGAGGGAAAAAATACTCTCTCTTCTTAGAGTTGATGTCTGATAGATGAATTATATCTCCATTCAAAAATCCTAAAAGATGTTATTTATACTAAAGCCTAATTAAGGAAATTAAATAACAAAATTAATAAAATTGTTCGAAATAGGTGACGCCCCTGCTGACCCACGTCAAGAAGTTGACACCCTATTATGGATGGCGTCAGAGAGGCTTCAGTTGCCTCCAGGTTCTATCTTAGGCTGATGATGTAGCTGACGCCACGTCAGGGATCTGACTGCTTATCACCAATGTCGTCAGATATCTTCTTCCTATGCTAACTTTCTGCGTAAGGCTGACGCCATTCTTGACGCCTTATCATGACTTTGATGCCACATCACCGGCGTTGTCAGAACTGCTCATCAAACTACAACTCTCTGGTTAAGGATGACGCCAATGCTGATAGGATATCATGAGGCTGACGACTTATCACGGAGGTCGTCAGCCATGTTTTCTTCTATTTTTCTCAGGTTTTCAACTCTTTTTCTCCATTTTTGTTTATTCTCATTTCTTCAGCCTTTTTCTACAATATCATGAGCAAACACATCAAAATAATAAGAGTTGCTTTAGAATTCACAATTATTTTGATCTAAAAAGCATTAAATATGTTAGTTTTAGCTCACACATCACCTACTCTTGTTGATTCACGATTGCTTAATCTTGTGACTTTTGAAACTTCTATATTTGTGATTGTTCTGCTATCACTTCTACATGCTTCTCCTTTACTATGCTGTGACTTTCTACTTGTGTCTGCTTCTGTGGCTGTTTCTCTACTACCTTGTCTTGCTCCTTACTAAAAGTGGCATTGACCCATTTTTTTTGTACTTTATGTCTTCCTCTGGATGGTTGAACCTTCTTGTAATTCCTTGTGTTCTTGGTTTAGGGCCTCAAAAGCATTTGAAACATCCATATCTTTCCCCTCTTTTTCCATACCTCCTAGAATATGGCCATACCTATCCTTCTTGTATTTGTTTTTTCTTTGTTTCCATTGATTCTTGTTACATCTTTTTTCATTAGTTCAGTTTGAACCTCTTCTACCTCTTTACCTTCCTTACCCTTTTCATTTTGCCTCTAAGTCTTTTCATAGAGTTCTGGATGAAGATTCTAATAAGTTGTTTCATTATGGACCTGTAGACAACACTTCTTAAAATATTGAGGCTTATAATCATATGTATATTTATTCACTTTGATTTTATCTCCCCAGTAGCTTCATCTTCTTCTCTGATTCTCACTATGTGTAGAAGTTTAGCAATCAAGTCTATTTCTATTTTAACTTTAGCATAGCTAGGCCTAGTATGATTTTGTGTAGCCATATCCACCATCAATGGTTTTCCTACTGCTGAAGCTATTGAAAAAATAACACCCTTTGAAAAATGTTTGGTGGCAAATCTGGCATTGAAATTCGTGCAATTCCAATTGTTGTTTCTACATCAGGCTCAAACTAAAAATCCTATTTCAGAGTTCTCATCTGCCAATACATTTCATCAATTTTAATATGGTATGTAGCTATTGATAAAATTCAAACATAGACCTCCAACTGATTCAACCTTATCAGTATATGACATAAATCCAGAACTCTTATATTGCATTCTCTCTTTACTCCACACTATGTTGGTATTGATTTTCCTAAGGCATGCATATCTGGTTTGCCATATGAAACCTTACACACTATTGCATAATGTAAATTCTCTTGTATTATTAAACTCTTTACCTCTGAAGATTTCCACGTGACTGTGGGTTACCCATGTATCATAACAATAGGCTTTAGAGGAACCTTAATGTTTTCATACATGTATACTTTAGGTTTAAACAAATCTTCATAGTTTGGGGCTATTGAATTCACTTTTTTCTTATTTTCTCCATTCTGCGTTGTTGTTTCATCTGGTGGGTCATTCCCACCGGAGATCGTAGCCATAATCATCGAAAAAGATTAAGACTTGAGCTGTTTTTTGTGGCGCCATTACAGGGTTTTTAGTATTCTTCTAATCGAAGCTAGATATATAACTGAATCTATATATTAAAATATTTTGAATGATACGTTGATATATATCATACTATTAAGGAAATAGATATACTATTTTGGGTTAATATAGATACACATATGTTGTTGAAGTTGTAATAACATAAGACAAGTATTATGAGGTATATATGAGGGGAGAGGAAGAAAGTAAGGGAGGGAGACAGAAAATTGAATCATGAAACTAGCATATACTAACCATTTTCTTTGAATTTCAAATTTTAAATGATCGCCAAATTTTGGCGGTGAATTAGAGTTTTTTCGCATACATGTTTTGTATATAAGTATATGTGAAATACATTGTATATTATTATGGAGTAGTAAAATCGTGTATGTGATGTTTATAGTATGTATTTGAAAGCTGATAGACAATTGATGTAATACCCCGTACTTCTACCTAGCTTAAGATCGTCCCAAAAATGTTAAAGACTTTCTTTAAAAATGAATACATTTTTGTACATGTGGAATTTTCAAGATTTTGACTTTTATTGTGTGGGAAATTGAATAAGCTTTTCATCGATACCAAATTCGCATAAATCCGATAACCGGGTAAGAAGTTATAGTGATTTAAAGTTTCAGTCATTAAACACCGTCATTCAGGCTAGTAGCGCATCGCGAAGTGTGTCGAAATAGCAATTGTCGATTTCAAGTGTTGCTCCGCGATAGTGGCTCGCGCAAAAGACCCAGTTCATAATTGTATAAATCCAGTAAGGAAATGTGATCCTAGCGCATCGCGCCATGGATAAAATTCGCATCCAGTACAGGTCCGCGATTCCATAGTATCGCGCCGTCCACCCAGTTCCCAGTTGTTAATTTTCAGTGACGCGACGCGATAGCACCGCGTCGCGCCAGGTGCCCATTTCGAAAATTTTTGACAAAAATTAAATATCTCGCCTAGGAATAAATTGGTCTTTTCCCAAGTTTTTAACACGTCCAGGTGCGGGATTTAATTCCTAAAAATATTTTAAATTATTATTTACCCTTTTTTTTCTAAATCAAGAATATTCTCTCCCAAGAAACAAAACCCTTGCTCTCAAGAATCAAGGTCAAGCTCAAGAATTTCTCCAAGAATCTTTAAGGAATTACGTTCTAAGGTATGTCAAGTGTTGATTCATGGGTCTCTTCCACCCATGAAGCTCAAGAATATCACTCTATACAAACCGTAACTTCCCTCTCATAGTTCAAGAATTTATCTACTAAGTTAAGATCATCAAGAAAGGAGTCAAGGCTAGGCTTTCTTTCATAAAATTAAAGAACATAAGGTATGTGTGACTACTCTAAAAACCTTGGGCATAAGATTAAATGTTTTATCAAGATTAAAGATCCCCAATTATGATTTATAATGAAGTATTCGATATTATTTTTGAAAGTTATGCATCATGGGACTATTTTGATGAAAATATATGTTTTCTTGAATCCCTTTTCATGGAATTTGAACTATAACAATATACATATATGATTTAGTGTATTTTGTAAAATTGATTGAGAGTATGAGTATGAATTCCCTCTCTTGATGCGAACTAAAGTTTATATTTCCACTGTGAATGATTTGAAATGCATGCCTTAAGATTTGAAAGTTATTTTCTCAATATCATGGTGTTTGATAGGGTTTATATATGATGAGAGGGAGTTTTTTGTTCTAACTACATTCTTTCTTTAAAGAGAAAGAATTGCATATGATTGAATAAATTGACATGACCACCACATATTTTGAATCTTACAAAGAGAGGATAAATGCTTAAGTGTCTTAAGATTTCAAAGTGATGACTTTATTGTGATGTTATGAATCTTGGGTGTTCATATGCATGTTTTGAATGTGATGGGCTTTGAATTTGATATGATATTGACTTGCAAGTCAGGGTATGACGATACCCGGTGATAGTATGCCCTTAACAGAATAAATGATTAATGTTTTGACTGCATGAGAATGGTTTTAAAGAACAAAAATTGGGCCTAAGAGAGGTATATGGTTACTCGAAGAAAGCATTTGAGTGTAAGGGCTCATCGCTGGAAATCGAATATAACGCCCTAATTTTCTGGAATCATAACTTCGCATGGTGCTCATGATCCCGAAGGACCACAACCTAACCCTCTAGTGATATCTGTACCTGAGCACTGCATAATATAATATAATAAATGAGGAAAACTGGCAGAAACTTACCATAAGGTTCAAAATATCTAAAATACTCAAAACTGAATGTTGAATACTGATACATCTGTCTGAAAGGCCTCTAACTGTCTGAACTGTGGAGTTGATGGGACATGTCCCTAACTAACTCCATCTATTGAAAATAAACTGAGTCTAATGCCATAATAAATTAAGGATCATCCTCGAATAAAGAGGACTCACTGCTACATCTACTGCTGCTGACTGATTCTGGACTGTTAAGGGTGCTCTGGATCTTGCACTTCTGAACCTATGGTATAAGACACTATGTCGCAAGAGAAAAATATGCGTCAGTACTTTAAATATATTGGTATGCTAGATGAGGTAAGGCTAAATGCAAGGGCTTATGCATAAACATAGCTTAACTGAATAACATGAGAGTACTGAATAAGGATATATGCATGATTGCACAAACCATAACTAAAATTATCGTGACTTTGAATACTGATACTCAGATACTACTTTACTGACATCTGAACTCACTACTAATACTGAGATACTGAATAAATAAATCTTATGATATTGATAACTGAGTACTAAAGTCTAGATCAGTCCTCTCTAGCGGAAGATCTTTGAATTTTTTAATAATAGAAATGATGGACTGAATTTGAGATCAGGCCTATCTAACAGGTGATATCTGGCTCTATTAGTATTGATACTAATTAAATTTTTGTGAAACCAGGCCTATCTAGAGGGTAGTCTATGAATCTATGAAACTATCTTAGTTCCTTATAGAGATGGGTGACTGTATTTGACAGTCCTGATTTCTGAGTTCTACTCTGAAGATTGATACTGAAACTGCAACTATGGGGGTTCTTACTTAATCGACATACCCTAAATCTGATCTAGTGGGTTCCAACCTGTAACCCCAACTAGAAGGGTGTCAATACCGTTCCATGAATAAAGACCTCTGCTATGGTCAAGCCTCTCTAACAGGTGACCCTGAACAGAAAGTCAATCCTAAGACAATATGATAGTCAAGCCTTAATCTAACGGGTGAATCCTGGTTATGCGCTGGCTATGGAGTTCTGGAGTTCAGGGACTATTAGTAATGACTCTGCCTCTCTAACGAGGAAGCCGGTATCCCTGCACTTGCTCGGTGCTAGTTCCTATTCCCAACAGAAAGGCACTAAACTGATTCTTGGACTGTAATAGACTGAGTTGAATCTTCTACTGATTATCTTACTTGACTAATCTGACTGAATTTACTTTATTCTGTTATCTGACGGAATACTTTTGAATTTTGTTATCTGATTGGATGATACTAAGTTCTGAATTGATTACTTGAATTCTACTAAGGTCTGAAACTAAATTCTTGAATACTACTAAGATCTGAGCTGAGTACTAAACTGAAGTTGGAATGCTAATGATACTTAGATTACTGAGATTTCTTAAGTTATGTAACTGTCTGAGAATAATGAATTCTATAACTGACTGAGTTCTAAGGATCATGGCTTGACTGAAATTATCATGAAAGCTGACATTGGCTTTAGACAACAACTAATTTGTCGGGTATAAATAACCCTATGACTCGATAACATAAAAGTAAAACATAACCATTCTTGAATAATCATTACCATGGACTTCCATTCACAACACAATCAATATGATATCTCGTCAATCACTTGAATGTCATAACATGTGAATGTATAGGGAATGCATACTAATATCTCATAGTTGTTCAATAAGGAATACATATGGATAAGAATGCATGCAACTTATCATAATACATTCACTAAGGCATTTCAACAAACGTTTGGCATGCACTAGTTATCGCAAAATTGGGGATTTCATGCTTAACATACTAAATGGGCACTATGATCTTTACTTAAGCATTCTATCAAACATATGGGGAGCATGATTTGGTTATACGACAGATTCTATACTTAATCATCATGAATACATCAATATCATGCAACTAGAAGAGGGTTTATCATGAACATCATACAATTCATCATATACTAAAATCAACTCTTGAAATTGGTAGTCTAAATCATGAATTAAAACCCAACAATACAAAATCATGAACTCTAATACACATAAATCATGAAATCTCATAAATACGTAAACCTCAAATTTTTGAAAAGGATTCTTGAGTTTCTTGGGTGGAAGGAACCCAAGAATCAACATCTAACATACCTTAGAAGACTCTTTCTTGAAGGTTCTGGAAGAAAATCCTTAGTCTTGTTGTTGATTTCTTGGCTAGGGTTCTTACCACTTTGAGAGAAAATATAATGTTCTTGAGAGAAAAGTGAGGAAAAAAATAGAATAATGGCTTATTGGGTATTTTATTTCGTGTTTAAGGCTGATAGGGGTCATGGGAAAAGTCTAAGATTCCCTTAGAATTAAATAATGAAATTTGAAAATTCCAATTTTTCATGCTGGTGCGACACACCATAATCGCACCAGCTTACTGGAAATTGCACAATTGGGAGCTGCATCGTGGCGTGATGTGGTGAAAATCGCGGAGGCTCATTGGATTTTTGATGTTTGCCATTTTGGCTGACTCCGCCACGCGTCAAAGTACTAGGTAGTACACTATCTCACTAAAATGGCTCTAACTCTTCACTCGACTGTCGGATTTGGGCAAATTTAGTATAGACGAGTAACTTATTCAATTTTTCATACAACAAAAAGTCGATATTAGGGAAACTCTACACAGTTTAAAAAATATTTCTCACTTGGAAAGTCAGTCCTTACTCTTTTTAAGGATGAAACTCTACTTGAAGAAAGTTTGGGCTATCACACCGAGTTTGCTGACTCGGGTGATATGATTGGCTAAGGCCAATGTATAATTGTCCTTGAGACTCTAGTCTACTAGAATAGAAATTAGGACCCCAATTCATGCGATATAATTGGATTGAGGGCTTGTGGGATTGTAGAAATGTAGGGTGTACCATCTATCTCAGAATTAATATAAAGCGTGAGTCATGATTTCAAGGGAAACATTTAAAGATTTTGAAAATGCCCATGTCTTTTATGAAATTATTTGTAATGTGTTGATAAACGCTCTCAATTATTTTGTATTAAAACATGTTATTTTGAGTTGTTTCACATACCAGTACATATGTATTGACCCCCTATATCTTAGGATCCGAGGCACAGTCCCCTGGCCTTATCCAGCAGTAAATTGATTCGTGTCAAAGGTAGCAGTTGGTGAGCCTTCTCTATTCTGGAAGGCCTATTATGCAAATTTCTATTGTTTCTCCTGTGTGGTCTACTGGAGGCCTTGTCCCAGTTTTAGAATATGATTTAGACATGATGTTACTTATTTATTTGTTAGAGATTTTGCAGATGGTTGTTAAGTATTATTAGGATTCTTGAACTCTGTTTTGGTATGTTATCTTGAATTAAATTAAGTGACCATGTTACCATTTATTAATCCTCCATATTTCTTTATTTTGTATGAACATTGTATATGATTACCAGATAGACTAAGGGCGCTCGAGCCATCACGATTTGGCATGTCCATCATGGCCAGGGCCTCGGTTCAGGTCGTGACAAATTTGGTATCAAAGAACGGTTCATGGTCCTAGGGTGTCTGTGAAATTGCGTCAGGTAGAGTTTTATTTATGGGTGTGTAGCGCGCTACACTTATAAGTGGGAGGCTACAAGACGTTTAGGAATGTCTTACTTCTTTCATAAATTAGTTTATTCCATAGAGTTTGTATGTTACCTAATCAATGATTTCTTGTATTTCAGAAAATTACTGTGCTTCCTCTTAGAATCAACGAACAAAGTGCCCAAGCAAAAGAGGTCCATCCAACCCATAGGATGTGGACCTATAATAGAGCTCACACCCCAGAATTTTTCCCTACTCCTGGAGTTACTCCGGTTCCAACCAGTCCACCTCGAGCTTCACAGACCAATTTTAACTGTACCCAGCTTCCCCAGAGAGAGGTTTTGAATGTTGAGTTCAGACAATCCATACATATGATTGCACAACAGGTAGCCTCTCTTACCCATCGGTCTGAAGATGTGGGTTCGGTATTTGGTTTATTTGAAATTACTCAGGTTGGTTAATTCATGAGACTGAACCCGCCTATGTTAACCGGCACAAAGGTTGAAGAGGACCCTCAAGGGTTCATTGATGATTTGGAGAATATTTTCAGGGTCATGTACGTGAATTAAGTTAAAGGTGTGGAAAATTAATGGTATAATGAGTGGGAGGATTCAAAGGGTAGTGATGCTGAGCCGTCGATGTGTGCAATTTTGTGGAAGATTTCCTGGAGAGATTCTTTCCCTTGGAATTAAGGGAGTCCAAGGCCAAAGAATTCATGAATTTGAGATAGGAAAAGATGAGCGTCAAAGAGTATACCCTGGAATTCAACCAGTTATCCTGTTATGCTCTGGAATTAGCAGGCAATATGCAGGCCCATATGAGAAAGTTTACATCCGGTCTCTCAGATGACTTGGTGTTAGAGTGCAAAGGAGCGATGCTGAACAGAGACATGGATTTCTCTAGGTTGTCTGTTCATATGCAACAGGTGGAGAAGCAGAAGAAAAGGGTGGCTGATGCAAGGGAGAAAAATAGATAGGCCAAGAGGGCTAGATTTGTAGATCAGAATCGTAGTCAACACCAGAGAGGAAATAATTGGGGTAGCACGTGGGTGCAGAGAAATTTTTGGAGTAATGCTCAATCTTCAGCCAGACTTTCAGTTGATTGACAATTTTAAAATGTTTAGACTGGCAGTGGGCCTGGTGTGCAGGGTGCTCATTCACAGGGGAGTGTGGCTCCACATTTTAAACCATATCCTCATTGTACAAATTGTCAAAAGAATCATCTAGGAAGGTGTATCTATGGGGAATATGTGTGTTACAATTACGGTAAATCAGGTCATTTCAAGAATGACTGCCCCACTATTAGAGGAAATATGGGGAATGCTAGGCCCCAAGCCAACACAACAGTGCCACCACCACCTCCTAAGGGTACTACTTACGCTATCGGAGGCAGTCGCAATTGATTGTATGCTTTGTCTAATTGCCAGGATACAGAGGCTTCACCAAATGTAGTCACGGGTACGTTACAAATTTTCTCCCATAATGTGCATGTGCTACTTGATCCTGGGTCTACCTTGTCTTATGTGACCCTGTTTATAGCAGTCCATTTTGGTTTAAACCTAAAAATATTATGGAACCTTTCTTTTTTCTACCTCTGTGGGTGAATCCATTATGGATAGGAGGGTGTATATCTGTATGTAATCGTGATACTATGCAAACCTTATAAATCTTGATATGGTTGATTTTGATGCTATTTTAGGAATGGATTGGCTCCATTCATGCTATGCCACACTAGATTATAGAACCAGAAAGGTCACCTTCTCTTTTTTAAACAAACATGTAGTAGAGTGGGAGGGGTATTCTTTAGCTCCAAAAGGAAAATTCATCTCCTATCTTAGAGCCCGCAAGCTAATATTTAAGGGTTGTTTGTATCATTTGATTCAGGTAAAAGATTCTAATACTGAAAGTCCTTCTCTCCAGTCTGCTCCTGTAGTTAACAAATTTCTAGAATTTTTTCCTGATGATCTTCTGGGGATACCTCCTAATAGGGAGATAGATTTTGGCACTGACTTATTTCCTGACACCCATCCTATTTCTATTCCGCTATACAAAATTGCTCCTACAAAATTGAAAGAGTTTAAAGAACAGTTAAAGGATCTCCTTGACAAACTTCAGGGAGCTAGGTGTTTTTCAAAGATAGACCTTTGTTCGGGGTATCATCAATTGATAGTTAAGGAGGCAAATATTCCCAAAATAGTTTCCCAAATCCGATATGGCCATTTTGAATTCTTAGTCATGTTCTTTTGATTGACTAACGCCTCTTCCTTTTCATGGACCTAATGAATAGGGTGTACCGTCAGTTTCTAGATCTGTTTGTCATAGTTTTCATTGATGACATTTTGATTTATTCTAAAAGTGATGAGGATCATTCCAACCACCTCTGAGTCATTCTTCAGACCCTCAAAGAGAATAAACTTTATACGAAATTTTCCAAGTGTGAATTCTGACTTAGTGCTATTGCTTTCTTGGGGCATATTGTGTCTAGTGAGGGAACTAAGGTTGATCCCCAAAAGATTGAGGCAGTAAGAAAGTGGCCCATACCCATGACTCAATCGATATTCAGAGCTTCTTGGGTTTGGCAGGGTATTACAAAAGGTTCATTGTAAGTTTTTCTTCCATATCTGCACCGCTTACCAGGTTGACACAAAAAAGGTAAAATTTATGTGCTCAGACTCCTGTGAGAATAGCTTTGAGAAATTGAAAGATAAGTTGACTAATGCACCTGTTTTGACTCTTCTTGAGGGTATAGAGGATTTCATTGTTACCTGTGATACGTCCTGGGTGCGACTTGGTTATATACTTATGCAGCATGGCAAGGTGGTAGCAATGCATCTAGGTAGTTGAAGGTGCACAAGCGAAGCTATCCCACTCATGACTTGGAGTTGGCGGCCGTGGTGTTTACACTTTAAAATCTGGCAGCATTATATTTATATGGTACATGTTGATATATTTATTGCCCACAAAAGTTTACAATATGTTTTCTCACAGAAAGAACTAAATTTCAGACAGAGGCATAGGTTAGAACTATTGAAGGATTATGACATGAGCTTGTACTATCATCCGAGCAAGGTAAATATGGTGGCCAACGCCCTTAGTAGGCTATCAATGGGCAGTCTTTCTCATGTTAAGAAAAAAAAAGAGGAAAATGGTAAAGGACATTCACCGGCCAGCAAATCTAGGAGTCCGACTTCTAGATTCCAAGGATGGAGGAGTAATTGTACATGAGATAGCTAGATCTTCCCTATGTGCTAAATTTAAGGTGAAGTAGGTCAAATACCCTATTTTGATGCAAATTAAGAACGATATGGGTCAACAGAAGGTGATGGAATTTGAAATTGGAGGTGATGGGATTTTGAGATATCAAGGAAGGCTATGCATATCGAATGTAGATGGGTTGCGAGAGAGAATCCTTGATGAAGCTCACACTTTGAGGTATGTTGTTCACCCAGGCTCTACTAAGATGTATCATGACCTTAAGGTAATATATTGGTGGAACAATATGAAATATGATGTTGCTGATTTTGTTTCCAAGTGTTTGAATTGCCAACAAGTTAAAGTGGAGCATTTGAGGCCAGGTGGTACTTCTTAAGATATAGACTTGCCTATATGGAAATGGGAGATGATCAATATGGACTTCGTCACGGGGCTTCCAAGGTCTCGAAACCAATATGACTCTATTTGGGTTATTGTAGACTAAATGACCAAGTTAGCTCACTTTCTGCCTGTGAGGACTAATTATTTGGGAGATTATTATGCCAAGCTATACATCGAGGAGTAGTTCATTTGCATGGTGCACCTATATTCATCATATCCAATCAAGCTACACAATTCTCTTCACAGTTTTGGCGATCTTTTCAAAAGGGTTTAGGTAGCCAATTGAACCTGAGTACTGCATTCCACCCTCAGACTGATGGGTAAGATGAACGTACTATTCAGACCCTTAAAGATATGTTAAGATCCTGTGTAATTGATTTTAAAGGTAGTTGGGTGGATCACTTGCCGCTGATTGAGTTTTCCTACAACAATAGTTACCATGCCAGCATTAAGATGGCTCCTTTTAAAACACTTTATGGAAGGAGATGTTGATCGCCGATTGGGTGGTATGAAGTGTATGAAACATGGTTGTTTGGGTATGATCTTTTTCATCAAGCAATGGAGAAGGAGAAAATCATTAGAGAATGACTTAAAATAGCTTAGAGTCGACAGAAGTCCTAAACCGATGTTAGGAGAAGAGAGTTGGAATTTGAGGTTGGTGATCGAGTATTTCTTACAGTCTCCCCTATGAAGGGAGTCAAGCATTTTGGGAAGAAGGGGAAACTTAGTCCTCATTATATAGGACCATACCAGATTGTAAGAAGGATAGGTGGGGTTGCCTATGAATTAGATTTGCCTGTGAGTCTGGGTTCTGTACACCTCGTGTTCCATGTGTCCATGTTGAAAAAATGTATTGGGGACCATTCCCGTGTGTTACCTATATCAGAAATCAATGTGAAGGACTTCTTGACATATGAAGAAGAGCCCCTTGCTATTCTAGACTGCCAAGTCCAAAAGTTGAGAAGCTAGAAAATAACGTCGGTTAAGGTATTGTGGAAGAACCAAAAGTGATACAAGTACGACTATGAAGATCAACATGTGTACAAGTGCAGCGAATTATCATCGTAGGAAGTTCAATGTTGAGACGTGAGATGGACCAAAAACACACCCAAAGCCACCCATTTTCTTATTTGCTACACTAGAGGGGTGGCCTTTGAAGGCTTTTAATTAAAGGTGCACTTTTGTCATTTTAAGTCTAAATTGTTATGTAATATAAATAGAACAAGATAGGTGTTTTGAGTCTTAGTTGATTATTGTTGTAAGTCTTGACATTTGAAACACCAAAGTCCTCTCTACACTTAAGGAAAATCAAAAACTTGTAACTAGGATAGCAATTCAAGGGTGGAATCTCTTGTAATTGTTTGTTTTTGAGAAACCTTGGCGCTTGAGTGGTGGAATCCTCTCTTGTGTCATCTTAAGAGTTAGGTGATCGTGTGTGGAGGTGTTAGGGGTCTTAGAGTTTTATGTACTCTTTGGTTACTAGGATTTACACCACCTTTGTGTAACTATCTATCCTTTTGTTTGTTTTCATCTTGTAGTAGTTTGCATCTTGTGTTGTAAGTCGTGTGGTGTTGTCTTGTTATAATATTGTCGTTGTTATTCGTTTTTCATTATATTGTATTGTAACTTATATTGGTTGGATGATTTTGGTGTTGCCAACACCTATTAACTTGTGAAACTTGTATTCTTGTTCTTGGCCGAAACTAGCTCTCAAAGGGTCCTCGGTTTGTGCCTTGTTGAGTGGACTATTTTGGTGTCATTTTGTGAGTTCCTAGTCTCTCTCGTATCAAAAAGGCTGAGGTAGCTACCTGGGAGTCAGAAGATAATATGTGGGCTAGGTACCCAAACCTCTTTGAAACTGTGGATAATGACTCAAAAGTTATAAGCCATTCACTATTCTCTCTATCTTTTCCTTAGCATGCTAAAATCATTCTATTTAAGCTCCGAGCCATCATTCGGGAACGAATGATCCCAAGGGGAAGATAATGTAATGACCCGTAGCATTCTTGAATTAATAACTAGTTTGGTGGCATGTTTAAGGAGCTGTTTGTCTAAACAAAATTTAAGTGTTGAAATGACTTAGCCTTATTTTAAGCTCTTAAAATTTAATGATTCTAGATCGGTCATTTTGACCTTGAGACATGGGGTTTTAAGGTTGATTCATGTTCAGGAGTGTAAAGGGGTTACTCCGAGAAAGCTTAAGATTTTTTGAATCACGTTTGGGATGTTTTTAGGTGGTTGATACAGTGGCTCAATGTGATCTTGACGTGCTACGTCGGTAATCGCATTGGCCGAACTAGTGTCTCAATACAATCTCAATGCGTTGCGTCGATAATTGGGTCGGGTGCCCAATTCGTGATCCTTTTAATTTTTGACTTTGGGAGGGCATTCCAGTCTTTTCCTCTCATTATATCCCAGTCATAACACGAGATTAAAACATCTTTAGGGTATATTATGCCCTAAAACCACTCAAAATCTCTCTATACAAACCCTAACTTTCCTCTCATAGATCAAGAATTTATCTACTAAGTCAAGATCATCAAGAAAAGAGTCTAGGCTAAGGTCTCTTTCGTCGAATTAAAGAACATAAGGTATGTAGGACTACTCTAAAAACCTTGGGCATAAGTTTAAATGTTTTATCAAGATTAAACATCCCCAATTATGATTTATAATGAAGTGTTCAATATTATTTTTAAAAGTTATGCATCATGGGACTGCGTTGATGAAAATATATGTTGTCTTGAATCCCTTTTCATGGAATTTGAACTATAACTATATACATATATGATTTAGTGTATTTTGTAAAATTGATTTAGAGTATGAGTATGAATTCCCTCTCTTGTTGCGAACTAAAGTTTATATTTCCATTGTGAATGATTTGAAATGCATGCCTTAAGATTTGAAAGTGATTTTCTCAATATCATAGTGTTTGACATGGTTTATATATGATGAGAGGGAATTTTTTTTTATAACTATATTTTTGCTTTAAAGGGAAAGAATTACATATTATTGAATAAATTGACATGACCACCAATGTTTTGAATCTTGCAAAGAGAGGATGAATGCTTAAGTGTCTTGAAATTTCGAAGTGATGACTTTATTGTGATGTTATGAATCTTGGGTGGTTATATGCATGTTTTGAATGTGATGGGCTATGAATTTGGTATGATATTGACTTACAAGTCAGGGTATGACGATACCCGATGATAGTATGCCCCTAACAGAATAAATGATGAATGTTTTGACTGTATGACAATGGTTTTAAAGAACTAAAATTGGGCCTAAAGAGAGGTAGATGGTTACCCAAAGAAAGCGTTTGACTGCAAGGGCTCATCGCCGGAAACCGAGTTTGCCGACTCAGATGATATGATTGCCTAAGGCCAATGTATACTTGTCCTTAAAACTTTGGTATACTAGTATATAAATTAGGACCCCAATTCATACGACATACTTGGATTGGGGGCTTGGATGCCTAGCTAAGGGCAGATTCCATATAGCCCGTGGGATTGTAAAATTGTAGGGTGTACCATCTATCTTAGAATTAAGATAAAGCGTGAGTCATGATTTCAAGGGAAGCATTTGAAAATTTTGAAAAATTCCCATGTGTTTTATGAAATTATGTGTAATGTGTCGATAAATGCTCTAAATTATTTTGTATTAAAAACTTGTTATTTTGAGTTGTTTCACATACCAGTACATATGTATTGACCCCCTATATCTCAGGATCTGAGGCACAGTCCCGTGGCCCTATCCAGCAGTAAATCGATTCATGTTAAAGATAGCAGTTGGTGAGCCTTCTCTATTCCAGAAGGCCTATTGTGTAAATTTCTATTGTTTCTCCTGATGTGGTCTATTGGGGGCCTTGTCCCAGTTTTAGAATATGATTTAGACATGATGTTGCTTATCTGTTTGTTAGTGATTTCTCAAAAAGTTGTTAAGTGTTATTAGGATTCATGAACTCCATGTTGGTATGTTATCTTGAATTAAATTAAGCGACTATATTACCGTTTATTAATCTTCCGCATTTCTTTATTTTGTATGAACATAGTGTATGATTACCAGATAGAATAGGGCACTCGGGCCTTCATGGTTCGGGATGTCCGGTATGGCCAGGGCCTCGGTTCGGGTCGTGACAGTATATCTCATGTAGTGACGTTTGCATTAATCGAAAGCTAGATAACTAAATCTATATATCAAAATATTTTGAATGAAGTTGCTATATATCATACTATTGAGGAAATAGATATACTATTTTGGGTCAGTGAAGACACGTGTATGTTATTGAAGTTGTAATAACGTAAGACTAGTATTACGAGGTATATATATATAATATCGTATTTAAAAGATAATTAACCAAAAATTTATCGTAATTTATAAAATTCATTGATATTATTATACGATTGAGGAAATATACTGCTCGTGTTAATGTGATGATAAAATAACTACTTATCTTATTTATATATATACGAATTGAATTAAATTAATTGGATGTTGTTATAAATATTATTGAATTTATTAAAAATTTAATTTGTTAAAAATTAATTTTAATATATTAACTTATATTGTAATTATTAATTTATTAATTTTAATTTATTAAACTTTAATTTCAAAAATAATTTTTTAAAAACTGACCACATGTGGTCGGTTTTCGTAATAATTAAAAAAAATATTTAATTATTAACCCAAGCCGACCCGTACTACAAAATAATACATAAAACACACACAAAACATACACAAAATACCCGTCCAAACACAGGAACACACAAAAAATCCACCAAACACATATTTTAATACATAAACACATACAACACACACATTGCGATTCGGCGACGGCGACGGCGCCAACAGCTCGACCATCTTCTCCGGCGACTCCAACTTGTGAGTTGTTCTCTTTATGTATATGGGTTTATGTAGTACATGTCTTTTTCTTTATGTGTTTGAATTTATGAATTGGGGTTTTCCTTTTTTCTTGGCTATGTAGTTGTTGAGATTGGATCTTGTTAGTTTCATTTTCTTGATTCATCTATAAGACATTAACCAAACCTAATGCTTATATTTTGGTAAAAATTTTTATTTTTTTTCTTATTTATGAATTGGATTTTTTCTTGTTTATGCTACTAGTAATTGTTGAGATCTCTTATTTGGTCGACTTGTGCTAAAAGATTGAATCTTTAAGAAAAGATTGAGCAAGACCTTAGCTCTATTTTTGATAATTCAGTATCATTTTTACTATTCCTTTTTGATTTTTTTTGGGGGGGGGGGGGGGGGTATCTTATTCCTATTCCTTTACTAAATTGTTGCAATTATTTAAGAGAAAGATTTTTCTTTCTAATAATTTTACTGTTTGACAGAATTCGAATTCGGGAAAAGGATTGCTTTGCTATTTTTTCGGTGACCGTTTATCTCTTTTACTTTAATTTATGTCAATAAAAAGTAAGCTGATTTCTCTCTATTTTCTTTTAATGAAGTCTTTAAATGTAGTTTAGTTTGAGATTGTTCGCTGTAGAAGGCTTTGAAAGCCATAGGAATTTTGTGATAATTATATGGTGTGAGAGGATCATGCGACGCCTCTACTTATTTGCTTTGTTACACTTGTTCAATTGTTTGACTTATCATACTATAAATGAAT
Source organism: Capsicum annuum (assembly GCF_002878395.1). NCBI lineage: Eukaryota > Viridiplantae > Streptophyta > Magnoliopsida > Solanales > Solanaceae > Capsicum > Capsicum annuum. The sequence continues at coordinate 63,455,386 of NC_061118.1, read as the reverse complement.
ATGTTGCTTGAAAGTGAATAAGTGTAGTTACTTAGCTTGAAGGTCAACTTTTATTTTGAATTTTGTTGAAGCGTACATGAATTGTGAACTTTTTATTGTGAATTTTGCTATGCTTGATAATTTTGAATGTGGTTTAGTTTGGTGACTTGGGTGGTGACTTAGTAAGTTGAAATTGATTAAGTGTACGTACTTGAAATGTGAATTTATCATTTTGAAGGTAGTTTAGTTTGTTGTTTTAGGAGGTGACTTAGTGACTTGGAAAATGTTGAAGTTTAGATACTTAAAATAGAAATTTTTATTTTGAATGTAGTTTAGTATGGTAACTTGTGAGGTGACAAGGTCACTTGAAATTGATTAAGTGTAGGTACTTGAAAGGTGAATTTTTTTTTTTGAATGTGGTTTAGTTTGGTGACTTGGGTGATGACTTAGTGAGTTGAAATTTACTAAGTATAGGAACTTTAAAGATAAATTTTTTATTTTGAATGAAGTTAAGTTTGGTGGCTTGGTAGGTAACTTAGTCACTTGAAATTGATTAACTGTAGGTACTTTAAAGTTGATTTTTTGTTTTTGAATGTAATTAAGTTTGGTGACTTGGGAGGTGACTTAGTCACTTGAAATTGATTAAGAGTAGGTATTTTAAAGGTAAATTTTTGTTTTGAATGTGGTTTACTTTGGTGACTTGGGTGATGACTTAGTGAGTTGAAATTTACTAAGTTCAGGTACTTTAAAGATGAATTTTTTATTTTGAATGTAGTTAAGTTTGGTGACTTGGTAGGTGACTTAGCCACTTGAAATTGATTAAGAGTAGGTATTTTAAAGGTGAATTTTTGTTTTGAATTTGATTTAGTTTGTTGTTTAAGGAGGTGACTTAGTGAGTTGAAATTTACTAAGTGTAGGTACTTTAAAGGTGAATTTTTTGTTTTGAATGTAGTTAAGTTTGGTGACTTGGTAGGTGACTTAGTCACCTGAAATTGATTAAGTGTAGGTACTTTAAAGGTGAATTTTTATTTTTGAATGTAATTAAGTTTGGTGACTTCGGAGGTGACTTAATCACTTGAAATTGATTAAGTGTAGGTACTTTAAAGGTGAATTTTTATTTTGAATGTGGTTTACTTTGGTGACTTGGGTGATGACTTAGTGAGTTGAAATTTACTAAGTGTAGGTACTTTAAAGGTGAATTTTTCGTTTTGAATGTAGTTAAATTTGGTGACTTGGGAGGTGACTTAGTCACTTGAAATTAATTAAGTGTAGGTACTTTAAAGGTGAATTGTTGTTTTGAATGTGGTTTAGTTTGTTATTTTAGGAGGTGACTTAGAGAGTTGAAATTTACCAAGTGTAGGTACTTTAAAGGTGAATTTTTTTTATTTTGAATGTAGTTAAGTTTGGTGACATGAGAGGTGATTTAGTCACTTGAAATTGATTAAGTGTATGTACTTTAAAGGTGAATTTTTGTTTTGAATGTATTTTAGTTTGGTGACTTGAGTGATGACTTAGTGAGTTAAAATTTACTAAGTGTAGGTACTTTAAAGGTGAATTTTTTGTTTTTAATGTAATTAAATTTGGTGACTTGGGAGGTGACTTAGTTACTTGAAATTGATTAAGTGTAGGTACTTCAAAGGTGAATTTTTGTTTTGAATGTGTTTGAGTTTGGTTGCTTGAGTGATGGCTTAGTGAGTTGAAATTTACTAAGTGTAGGTACTTTAAATGTGAATTTTTTGTTTTGAATGTAGTTAAGTTTGGTAACTTGGTAGGCGACTTAGTCACTTGAAATTTATTAAGTGTAGGTACTTTAAAGGTGAATTTTTTATTTTGAATGTAGTTAAGTTTAGTGACTTGGGATGTGACTTAGTCACTTGAAATTGATTATTATGTAGGTACTTTTTCATTTGGAATTTAGGTACTTGAAGTGTGAACTTTTTGTGACTTGATCTAATTAGTTTAATCAATTTGATCTAAGTAGGTCTGTAGGGCATAATGAATATCAAGATACTAGGATGACAGAAATGGTGCACGATGTTTTTGGGATGCAACACGGGGGAGACTTTAGGGAAAATGTCGAAGATTTTCCTAATAGAGAAGCAGGCAAATTGAATGAACAACATGGGTTAGTCATCCTTTGTTTGACGGGTGTTCGCTGAAAGCCGCATCAAGTAAAGTCTTGTGCATGGGTGTATAGCGTGCCACACTTATAGACAGGAGGCTATGAGATGTTTTAGAAAAAGCTTCCCTTCTTTCAGTATTCATGTCGTGTGAGTAAGCAGGAGCTCAAGTTAAACTCTCAGTCTAATTTATTTCTTCCTTCCATTTATAGAACATGCCTCCCAAAAAGACTAATGGAAGAAGGATCGGAAATTAGTCAGCACCTCAGCCCGTTCAGTCAGATCCCCTGGAGCAGCATGTCTTCCATGTAGAATTCAAAGCTGGATTCACTACTCTAACCAATTCCATAACAGCTCAGAATGAATGGCCAGCTGTTGTTCAGGCCAACCTACTGGCCAATACTGCTGCATCCAAGATTTGGGACTTTACCCAAATGAATCCTCCCCCATTCTCAGGATCTAAATGAGAAGATGATCCACAGGAGTTCCTCGATTAGATTCAGAAAGTCATAGATATTATGGGAGTGACTTCCAATGAGAGTACTGTGTTAGCTGCCTATCAGCTACAAGATGTAGCTCATACGTGGTTTAAGCAGTGAAAGGTAAACATGGGCACAGATGCAGAGCCCATAGAGAGGGAAGAGTTTCCTACTGCTTTTCTAGATAGATTTTTCCCTTAGAGATAACAGAAGCCAAGGCGTTAGAGTTCATAAATAGGCAAGGCAATATGAGTGTTAAAGAGTATTCCCTCAAGTTTACTCAGTTAGCCAGATATGCTCCCCATGTAGTAGTAGACAGTAGGTCCAGAATGAGCAAGTTCATATCTGGGGTGTCAGATAGTATGACGAAGGAGTGCAGAACTGAGATGTTCATTAAGGAGATGGACATATCCAGGCTCATGGTCCATGCTCAGCAAATAGAATTGGCTAATAATAAAGAGAGGGAGAGAGGCAGAACAAGAGAGCTAGAACAGGTAGCTTTAATTTCAATCAGCCTAAGTCAGAGAGCGGTAATCGTTCCTAGCTTCGTCCAAAGTCTTCAGTTCTAGCTCCATCTTTAGCCAGTACTCTAATCCCTAAGTTCAGAAATGGTAACAAAGATAGGGCGCCAGGCTCAAAATCTCAGGGTAGTGTCAGGAGTGCTCGAACAAATCCACTTTGTTAGACATGTGGTAAAAACCATCAAAGTATCTGCAGAGCTAGCAGTGATGTTTGTTTTGGGTGTGGCAAGCCAGGCCACAGAGTCAGTGATTTTCCTCAGTCAGGTTCTCAGGGTCAGTATAATCATCCTTCATCTTAGTCTTAAATCAGTAGGGTGCCGCTTCCAGTGCCACCAGTGGGCAACACCAAAATAGGCTTTATGCACTTTAGTTCATACAATATCAGGAAAATTCTCCTGATGTGATCACTGGTACGTTATAGATCTTCTATTTACATGTTTAAGCCTTGCTAGATCTAGGAGCTTTTTTATCTTTCGTAACTCTTTATATAGCCATTAACTTCGGAGTCAATCCACAAATCCTAGCAGAGCCTTTCTCAGTTTCTACCCTAGCGGGTAAATCTATCATAGCCCGATGGGTATACAGGAACTGTCCGATTATGATATCTCAGAAAGTCACTTCAGCAGACTTAGTAGAATTAGAGATGACAGATTTTGACATCATTCTCTGCATGGATTGGCTCTATTCATGCTATGCCTCAATTAAATGTAAAAATAGAATAGTTCATTTTAGTTTCCATATGAACCAGTCCTTGAATGGAGGGGTAGTACCACAACGCTTAAGGTTCAGTTGATTTCATACCTTAGAGCGAGAAAAATAATATCCAAGGGATGTGTCTATCATCTTGTACGAGTCAACAATTCTAGTTCAGAGACTCCCAGTCTTGAGTCAGTTCCAGTAGTAAATGAATTCTTAGATGTGTTTCCTGAAGATCTTCCTGGAGTTCCTCCCGAAAAGGAAATTGACTTCGGAATAGACCTTCTTCCAGACATTCAGCCTATATCTATTCTGTCATACAGAATGACACCAGCTGAACTTAAAGAGTTAAAAGAATAGTTAAAAGACCTTTTCGACAAAGGGTTCATTAGACCCAGCATTTCCCCGTGGGGTGCACCAGTCATTTTTGTGCATAGGAAATACGGTTCGCTTAGAATGTGTATAGACTACTGATTTTGGGTGTATTTATATGTCCAAACACCACCATTCACCCACATTTGGACTTGTTTTAAGAAAAAATATTGTGATAATTATATTGAATTATGAGCTAAATTGCATTTCGTGGCGAACCGATGTGATTAGAAATACAGGGTAGATTTCCCATGGATTTGGATGAAAATTGGATATATAGCATAAAGATATGAAAGACCATGTTGATCAAGTCCAAAAATATGTGTAGATGCATAAGAGAAAGGATAAAAGAAAGGAGCTGAGGAAGTACGAGAATTAAGAAAAGAAATGGAGAAAAATTCCAGTGATGGGATGCTAAATCTACGAATCGCGTTGACTGGCAAAAGTTTTGTCGTAGCCAAAATTCTAAGAGAAACTTCCAGTCCATCGATGCAATGTTAACACGATGCGTCAATGCGTAAGTTTTGTGCCTTAACCCAAATTTTATGAGCAACTTCCAGTGCATCGGCGCGATGTCAATATGTCGCGTCGAGGTGTAAAGTTTTGAGACTTAGTCAGATTTTGAGGAGACAATTCTAGTGACACGACGCGATGTCGATGCGTTGCATCGTGTGTTGAAGAAATAGGACATAGCCAGATTTTCAAAGACAAATTACTGTGCATCAACGTGATGTTGACTCAACGCGTTGGCTGGATTGACGCAGTTAGCGATGCTTCGTGTCAAGGCTTTAGATCTGGTGAAATTTTCTCAAGTATAAAAGGAACACGTGAGCACAATTCCAATGAGCGAGGGAGTAAGCATAACATCAATGAAAAAGTATAGAATTCTTTCTTTTAGGGTTCTTATTATTTCTTTTGAATTTCTTTACTTCAAGATTTATTTTGGGTATGATTAAATACTTATTTTTATGTTTAACTCAAACATGAGTGGCTAAACACCCTTGTTCTAGGGTTGAGGCCAAGAACATGATTACTCTTTGATATTTTTTATAGTAGTTTCTTTGTAGATTATCATCTGGGTTGTTCTTAATTTCTTGAGCTTAATATTTTAATGAGTGTCCACCATTAGAATAAATCTATATTTCTATGTGAATTCTGGAGGAGAATCGTGGGGTAGAATGAAGAAATTAAGGAGCAAGGCTCTTACCCTTTTATAAAATAAAGGGTGTGAATTATCATCTAGGATAGGGATATACCTAGAAACCTTGTTTGGTTCAATTGCAAGAAGATTACTTTATGAAGCTAGAAGAATTAATATATCTCTGCGGGAGTTGTAGCTAAAATATTCAATAGATAGAAGATTTGAGGTCAGGAGACCAGAATTGTAGCCTAAACCTTGTGAACCAACAACCGTATAACCAATTAGACTACTATAAGAATAGAGATTTGTATGATAGTTCGAAAAGCCTCAACCCTGGAATATTTATCATTATTGTTTACAGCCGTTTCTTGCTTTGCTCTAGTCATAAACTTTTATTTCTTGTTTATTAATTTAAATTTTTATTCTTAATTTCAAAATCATCTTGATACTTTACAACACTTAATACTCAGTGTCTAAAACTAAAAGTTGGTTAAATTTCTAGCGGCTTAGTCCTCGTGGGAATGATATGTGATTTTCTAAATCACTATATTACTTGTACGATCATGTACACTTGCGTGTGCGTCTGAGTCGCAACAAGTGTTTGGCGCCATTGCTGGGGACTAATCTAATTAGTAAATTGCTAAATTTTGGTTTTTGATATTAAGTTTAAGTGTTAACAACTTGATCCTAGCAGCTGAATTTTTGCAGGTTTAGTTGAATAAAGGACTGGCGAATGATAAAGAATTGGTATAGCCTTTTGAAGAACCAGAACAAATCTTTCAGCAAAGGAGAAGAATGGCTGAACAAAGAAATGAGCCAGTCGATCCAAATGCCGGAAATGTCCCGCCTCAAGTTATTTTAGTTATTCCTGCTCAACCAGCAGCTATACCTATTTGTGAAGTGGCAATCCCACTTACGAGCCATGTGATGAACAATATTCAAAATCCAAACCAGGTAGTCGATTTGAATTAAAGCAGAATATAGTGAAATTGCTGAATTTAGCGGGGCAATTTCATGGCCTTTCACACGAAGATCCGCAGCAGCACATACAGACCTTCTTGGAAATAAGCGATACTTACATTCTTGAAGGGGTAAGTTTTGATTATATCAGATTGACACTCTTTCCTTTCTCTCTAATGAGGGAAGCAAAAAGGTAGGTACGTGTTGAACCACAACTCTCCATTACTTCATGGGAAGATTTAGCTCAGAAGTTTCTTATTTGATTCTTTCCATCCAGGAAGACTGCACGCTTGAGGAGTGAGATCTTGAGTTTCAGAAGATAAAAGGAGAGAATATCTACCAAGCTTGGAGAGATTTAAGGGTATGCTCAAAAATTGCCCTCACCATCATCACTCTAATGATGTTCTTGTTCATACTTTCATTAATGGATTGGAGCCACACACGAAGATTCTCTTGCATTCAATAGTAGGTGGACAGGATCTTGAGTGAATCGGATTTCACAAGGGAATCCTGACTAGCATGCTGATTCAAGAAGTACTCCTAGGATGGTTGCAGGGGTATTGGAGGTAGACCAATTCACTGCATTACAAGCATAAATTGTATCCATACAAAATCATATAATTACTCAGCTTAATAACATAAAGTTGGGCGTTACACAAACAGCACCCACAGCTAATGCAATCCAAACGACGAATTCTTGGTGTGAGGTTTGTGAAAGTGGTGAACATGTAGCAGACACTTATATGGCCTATTTGAATTCTGTCAACTACGTGGGAAATGAAAATCGTCAGGGTCAAAAAAATTTTGGGAACACATATAATCCCAATTGGAGAAACCATCCCAATTTCTCATGGGGTGGAAATTAGGCGCAGAATGCAAACCAGTTCAAGGGACCAGTGCAACCAAATCAACAACTATCTTAGAATAATCAGGTAACTGCTCAAGCTAGCAATAAGAATAAGGCAGTGTGGCATCGTACTCCCTGCTCAGTAAAATGTCACTAACCTCATCACATCATTATCAGTATCATCATCTTTGCCAAATTCATCACCTAAATCACCATTATATAATTGCTCCTCATACACATACTCATCATCGGAATAACCTATGCGCCTCTCCTCATCCGGGGGGACGTCATCATCCAATGGCTCATCAAAATCTGAGCCAATTTGCAGCATAGTCCGAGCATGAGGTCCTAGTGGGTAGTCCAACTCAACCGTATGAATATCCTATTGGGTGGCTGGACGCCCCCAGTCTTCAGCTGCAACAAAGTTAGCCTATACATACGCACTATGATCTCATCATTTCGAGCTTGACGCTCGGGCATAGTCAAATTCATACCATGAGGAGCTGGTCCCTTGGAGTAATTAATATCTAATGTCCTATCACTAATAGGTGGTATATAATCCACCTCCTTCTCGGGCACTTCTTGTTACCTCAAAAATCTAGTCAGCAACCCACCGAACCCATATCTATGACCCCTAAAAAATTAGGCCTTCCTCATCACAGAAAAAATAATAGCACCCACATTCACATCTATATCTTCATGCATCAAAGCATAGATAATACATACCCTATCACGAGTCACTTTTGTCAAATGCATACCATGAACAAGACAGGTATAAATGATATTCTGGCCCATAAATGAGCCTCTTTATTCAAATGAGCAAATGGGAGTGACACATGTGTACCACCTTCTTTGAGGCAAATCCATCTCACCGTCGAACAAGTGCCGTAAAGAAGATGATGGATGTGCTGATATGGTGGCTCAATAATCATTCTCTTCAGTGGCTCCAAATCTACAAAGGGTGTACCTAGTATCTCATTAATAGTATTAGCAGTAAAAATGATCACATGACCACGTACCTAAACCTTAGAATCTTTTGGGTTCCAATTCGTGTAAATCTCCCTCACTAGGCTTCAGTTGCATTTACCTGACTGCTCAAAGAGAAAATTCATATGTTGCACCTCAATCCTCCGCACCATGGATGGATATTCTTTCATCAAGCTTGCCCTATTAATGAATTGATCGGCTGAATATTTTGACTCTTTGTGCTGAGAATACCATTTTCTCCCTGTTTTAACCATAACTTTAGATTCAAACCTCCTTTTGCCCCTAGGAACATGTAGGGCTGCTCTACGAACATGCTTTGGTTCAATTGCAAGAAGATTACTTTATGAATCTAGAAAAATTATTGTATCTCTGCGGGAGTGGTAACTGCAATATTTAATAGATAAAATATTTGAGGTCAGGAGACCAAAATCATAGCCTAAACCTTGAGAACCAACAACCCGATAACCAATTAGACTACTATAAGAATAGATATTTGTATAATAGTTTGAAAAGCCTCAACCTTGGAATTCTTATCATTATTATTTACAACCGTTGCTTGATATGCTCTAGTGATAAACTTTTATTTCTTGTTTAATAATTTACATTTTTTTCTCAATTTCAAAATCATCTTGATACTTTACAACACTTAATACTCAGTGTCTAAAACTAAAAGTTGGTTAAATTTCTAACTGCGTAGTCCTCGTGTGAATGATATCTAATTGTCTAAATCACTGTATTACTTGTACGATCATGTGAACTTGCATGTGCGTCTGAGTCACAACAAGTTTTTGGCGTCATTGCCGGGGTCTAATCTAATTAGTAAATTGCTAAAATTTTTATTTTTGATATTAAGTTTAAGTGTTAACAACTTGATCTTAGTGGCTGAATTTTTGCAGGTTTAGTTGAAGAAAAGACTGGTGAGAGATAAAGAATTGGTAGAGCCTTTTGTAGAACCAGAAACAATCTTTCAACAAAGACGAAGAATGGCTGAACAAAGAAATGAGCCAGTCGATCCAAATGCCGAAAATGTCCCACCTCTTGTTATTACAGTTATTCCTGCTCAACCAGCTGCTAGACCTATTCGTGAAGTGGAAATCCCACTCACAAACCATATGACGAACATTATTTGCAAGCCCAAAGTAGGTGGTCAATTTGAATTGAAGCAGAATATAGTGCAATTACTGAATTCAATGGGGCTATTCCATGGCCTTTCACACGAAGATTTACAACAGCACATACAGACTTTCTTGGAAATTAGCGATACTTACATTCCTGAAGGGGTGAGTTCTGATTATGTCAGATTGACACTCTTCTCTTTCTCTCTAATAGGGGAAGGAAAAAGGTGGTTACATGTTAACCACCACTCTCCATCACTTCATGGGAAGATCTATCTCAAAAGTTTCTTATTCGATTCTTTCTATTAGGGAAGACTGCATGCTTGAAGAGTGAGATCTTGAGTTTTAGACAGAAAGAATGAGAGAATCTCTACCAAGCTTGGGAGAGATTTAAGGGTATGCTCAAAAATTGACCTCACCATCATCATTTCAATGATGTTCTTGTTCATACTTTTGTTGAGGGATTGGAGCCACACATGAAGATTCTCTTGGATTCAACAGCAGGTGGACAGGCTCTTGAGAAGATATATGAAAAATTATGCACACTGCAGAATCGAATTTAACAAAGGAATCTTGACTGGCATGCTGATTCAAGGAGTACTCCTAGGAAGGTTGTAGGGGTATTGGAGGTAGACCAGTTCACTGCATTATAAGCACAGATTGCAGCCATGCAAAATCATATGATTACTCAGCTTAATAACCTAAAGCTGGGAGTTACATGATCTTGTGTGTATTTATACGCCTAAGCATCATATCTTACCTATATTTTAGCTAAGTTTGGAGAACAAAGTGTCTAGTTTCTTATATTTTTACTCTACTTCTATGTAATTGAGCTAACCAATGTGATTCGCATGATTTTAGGTATTAATGAGGTAGATGGAGACATAATGGGACTATGGAATGCAGATGGCATATGACACAAGAGGAAAATAGCTTGTTGGACCAAATGTGGCACCTAGAAACTATGTTCAAGACTAATTTGTCATTTATAATTAGTTCAGGGACTTATAAGGCAAATATGAGAGAAAAGATTATTAAAAAGGCTTGATGCAGAATTGTTTTTTATGCCATAAACCAAATGTTCAGGAGAACCATTATTACCCTTCAATCTTGAACCTAATCTCATTGAAAGAATAGCTAACCAACAAAAAACTGAAAGATTAGCCGCTTTGGCTAATGCATAATTAAATCAATAGAATTTAGATAACCCAGGTCGGGTACCTAATCCATTTGAAGAGCACCTAGGAGATGATGATTTAATTGACCCAGCTAATAGAAGGCATGCAACAGGGGTAGTTGTACCTGTAAATCGAAATTGTCCATTCAGAAAAAGACTAGACTGCCAAGCTGTGTAGTTTGATATTGACAATGATGATGATGATTTAAATGGAACCAGATCAACAGGGGTAATCATTCTACCACCACTAGCTCCTGGGGTGAAATTCAACATCACCAATACTAATCCAGCTACTGAATCTGAAAGGACTCTTTAGTGGATTACCTGGTGATGATCCAAATCTATATTTGGTGAATTTCATCAGTATTTGTAAGTCATTTGATAATCCTGGAGTGGGACAAATTCTATTAGTTTAAGATTGTTCCCACTGTCTCTGTCTAGAGAGGCAACTATGTGGTTGAATAAGTTAATTCCTGATTCTATAACAAATTGGAGGCAATTAAAAAGAGCTTTCCTAGAAGGTTCTTTCCGCCCTCCAGAATGTTACAATTGAGGGATGACATCAGAAACTTTAGGCAATTGGCTAATGAAGCTTGGCATGAGACTTGGGCGAGGTTTAAAAAGAACTTGACTCAATGCCCAAGCCATAAGATAACTGGTGAACACTTGATGGAAATATTCTACAGAGCTTTGAACTCACTTACAAAGCCAATAGTGGATAATGTTGCAGGAAGAGCTTTAATAGAGCTCACCTTTACTGAGGTTACTAACATGTTAGAAAGAATGACTAAGACAAGTAGAGCTTGTCATACTAGAGATTCTGTGGTAGCAAATAATACTGGGTCTAGTATAATATTAGCAGAGCCGCGTAGGAGAGAAGAGAAGCGTGATCAGGATATGGCTCACATGAAAACCCAGATGGATCTGTTCATGAAATATTTTCTATCAGGAAATGTAGAAAAGGTAAAAGCTGTGGGGTCTCACCGTAAGGGTGTTGAATTAAACACTGAGGAAGAGGCTAACTATTTGCAAAACCAGGGGGTTTTCGAACCAATGGTCAAGGAAACCAAGGTTGGAACCATCAAGGATATTGGAAGAATAAAAGTGATAGGAGTAAAATATCCATGGAGGACATGATGGAGAAACTATTAAAAGGAGTTGAGGCGACAAATTCTGGGGTGACTACTATGAAGAGTGACATATCTTTCATGAGTCAACTAGTAAATTCCCACTCAACTGCTATTAAATAATTGGAGCAGCAGATGAGCCAATTATCCAAAGTATTCAACCAAAGATATAATAGGACTCTACCAAGTGATACAGTTCAGAATCCAAGGACTGATGGATCATGTATAGCCATTACCACTAGGAGCGGTAAGATGTTATCTAGTCCAGGATTAGGAGTATTCTCTTATACTGATGCTGTTGAAATATATTGGGAGATGGTTGATGAATATTTAGTGGTTTTTGTGGAGTTGGGATGTTCAAAAATAAGAGTGCGGAAGTGGAATAACCGCCTAAGCCAAAGCATGTTAGTGATGTGGAGCAAAGCATAAGAAAGGAGGTAAAAGTTGCTCCAGTTGAAATCCGAAGGCCACCACCCCCATTTCCACAATGTTTAAAGAAGAAAAAATATGAAGGCAAGTTTAACAAATTCATGGCTATGTTGAAGCAATTAACAGTGAACGTGCCTTTAGTTGAAGCACTGGAATATATGCCCGACTATGCTAAGTTTATGAAAGATCTTGTGATAAAGAAAAGAGCGGTAATCTATGAATCAATGGATAATCTTCATCATTATAGTGCTATTTCTACAAGGTCACTGGTGCAGAAGAAGGCAGACCTAGGAGTATTCACCATCCCTTGTATGATTGGGTCTTTGGATTTTGCTAAGGCCTTATGCGATCTGGGAGCTAGTATCAATCTGATGCCACTATCTATTTATAAGAAGTTGGGTTTGGGAGACCCTACACCCTCAAATATCTGACTTAAAATTGGTGAAAAGTTCGATTGGGATTCTACATGATGTACTTGTAAAGGTGGCCAATTTTATATTTCCTGTCAACTTTATAATTCTTGATTAAGAAGTGGACTTTGAAGTACCCATAATTTTGGGAAGGCTATTCTTAGAAATTGGGAGAGTGTTAGTTGATCTGGAGTTGAATGAGTTAAAATTTAGTCTCAATGGGAAAAAGGTTAGTTTTGAAGTATGTAAATCTATGAAATAACAAAAGGAGATGAGTGCCTTTTCAATTGTCGATGTATTCTATGAAGATGAGCGAGGTGTACCAATTAAGGATAGGTCTGTTGTGGAGACCATAGATGATGTAGTTAAACTTGCAAGCAAGGATGTGAGTGACTTTAAAGTGGCTGGAATAGGAATAAAGCATTTCCTTGATCCAACAAATAAGGTACAAATGGTATCATCGATGTATCTTGATGAAGTCTGAGTAGTCAAGATAATTGAGTCATGCCGTGATGTTAAATTAGGCACTGCATGGGAGACAACCTATAATTTTTATTTTATTTTATCATGTTAAATAATAATAAAAAAATAAGAGTCAAGCCACGACCAAAACTACAACGCTTGGTGGGAGGCAACCCATCCTTCTAATCATTGTTAGTTGTTTTTTATAAAGTGTAGGTGCATAAAGTACTAAGGAGGTGATTGGTACCAAATTTGTTTTAAATTTGAGCCATATCAATGGTGGTAAGTTAGGAGTAACAGTGACATTTCAGGTAAGTTAGAGTGGTCAAATGTTAAGACTCGAGTCATGATTCGTGTTAGAGTTGTGACCCAAATTACGTTAATTCGCTCCTAAAGTTTTGTGGTGCAACTTTACTTTGTGATTTTCAAGGAGGTCTGTGGTGGTAGCATAGAGATCAGGCCGATAAGCCCGATCTTAAAGCCCACCACTGACCTCGATGAGGGTGCAGGGGTGAAGCCCCCGCGGTACGAACCTTTCTCAATGCTTTATATGAATAATGGGGTGCATGGCGTCTAAGTTTAAGTGTACTACAGGGTCTGTGGTGCCCAAGTTTACATAGGCCATGGCAAAGGCGTCGTTTAAGATCACCCTCATGTATGTTATACCTTATGTGGCGCACACCTTAACTTTGCGATGGCTTGTGTATCGCACACCCAACCGCACACCTTCACTATTTGACTTATGCGACTACTTATGCAACGCCTAACCTAATTTGTGTGATACCTTATACGGCGCACAATTACCCTTGTGCGATAACATATGCGACGCAAACCGTAACGCACATGCTCATTGTTTCACTTATGCGATGACCTATACGATGCACACTTAAACATTTGCCTTCCTTTGAGAGTCGCATACCCTTCCCAATTTATCGTAGTACCCAACTTTTAATTGGGTCAATTCGATCCAAATTTCACTCTTTAATAGAATCCACACCATGAATGCCCAAAGTCATCCTTATTTCATCCCTAAGCTGTACAAGATTGCTCTCTCATAATTCTATTTTTCCTTCAAGATTACTCTTTGCTTAACAATCTTAAGAATTTTCCCCTTCCTTTTTCAATCTTCCATCTTCAAGGTAAGATTTACTTTCTTAACCCTTAGTTATTATGACCTTTTGTTATAGTTAATTGTTTTCTTGAGGATTATGAATCAAATTCTTGACATGCCTATGTCAAAGAGGGATTTTGAACATCTTGGGAAGATAAGCACCATTGTTGAAGTACTTGAGCTTGTACATGTGAGTGACTTGTTCACAACCAACATGGTAGTTATGTAACCAGTAGTTTCCATCTTACTGTGTTGAACATAATGTTGAGAAAATAGTGTAAAAGTGATGGTGTTCTGTATATCTTTATATGGTTGAAGTTGTACGGCATGATTTTGTTCAAAAAGTGCTTCAATCAAATAGAATTAGAGGAATTTAAGTGAATTAATTATATTGTGACTAATGTTGGTGTACCATATCAAAGTGTATGTCGGCGAAGTCTGAGTACTCGATAATAACACTTAATCGGTTCATACTCACAAATTAAGTGTGGGGTGGTGAATTCACCATCTTCATCTTAATTGTAGTTAGTTTTATTATGTGTGGCTAACATGTGTGATGTGATGAATACAGGAAAAATGGCTCCAATGATGATCTCCATGCAGGTGGCATGACTCCTAATGTGGATGAGGAGTACTACTAACCGAGTTCTTTATCTTGTTATGTGCACTGGGGACAATGTTTAGCTTGAGTATGGGGTGGCTGGTTACTTTACTACTTGTTTTGTAAGAAAATAGGACCTTCTCCTTAGTATACTTCTGGATAAGATTAGTTATTTTGTTTATTTTGTTAGTTACTTAGTCATAATTAGGTGTTTTTCTCGATGATGGATGGATGATGACCGTCTTAAGAGAGAATTGTTCATTTAATTGCATGTAACTATTCTTGTGGATCATATGACATTATAACATAAGTATGTGATGGATCGTTATGTTTGAAACACCAAGGCTCTAGTTGTGACTATTGTTGTGATTGTTGATTTTATTTGAATTCATGTAATTATTGGGTTGAGAATCTATAATGCTCCTAATTGAGTTGATCATGTGCCATAAGTGTGTAAGACTGTTGTATATTCGTTATTACAATTGATGATAAAACTTGCCTGGTGTGTATGCAAAGTGAAATAAAGATTGTGAGTTTAGGAGATGATTTAGGCATTTCTTTGACAGTCATTGTTCATACCTTCTTTTGACCTACCTTTGTACATTATCTTAGCTAGCCCTATTGAGCCTTTAGCTTATTCTTTGTTAGCCTCATTTGTAGCCTAATCCGTTCTTTAATAGATCGTAATTTGATCCAAAAGCTCCGAAGCACTTTAATGTAAAATCAATTTGAGTTAGGATTTTGACAATAAGAGGAAAAAGGTGAAATTGATGCCCCAAAGTTTAGTTATTAGCGTGTGCAATTGATGTGGTTAGGACTAGAAAAAATTGTTGAAAATGTTCCAAATTTTATCCCGGACATGTTAAAATGAACCTGTTTTAGCCCTGGTCCTTCTTGGACACTGTGCACCTCAACTAAGGCAAATTGCTTAAGTTGAGAGTGGCTATCATAGGAGTGCATAATGTGAAATGGGTGCAAAAAAAAATATTTGAAAGGGTTGCATACTCCACCATAGTGTTGTTAATTGAGTTTAATGGGATGGGGTGAAAACAAAAGATATGGATAGATGAAAGTGGTGTAAATTGGTTGTTAGAAATTGGTATTAGTTGCATAATGTAGTGTATTAAAGCGCTTAGGGAAGATAGTCACTATTTCTGGTAAAATAGTTCCTACCCATCTTTTAGCCTGCATTACAACTCATAAAAGACCTATTTGATCCTAATCTTAGCATTCTAATATTAGTGGAGCATTACACTAAGGGCATGCATATGGTCATCAGTTGTAATTTGATAATTCTTTGTGAGAGCGAGTGCAACTTGATTCTTATACCCATATTGTTAGAAATTGCATGATAGTGAGTGATTATGGGTAACTTTCTTGTTGTGAGGGCGCATGGTTGATAAAGGTTGTGTAATTTATATGATTTATTTGCTTAAACGGTATGCATGAATTTGCCAACTTAATGAGTCTATTCTTGAGGGTAGGTTGTCTCTAGTAATGATTCATGAATCTACTTCTTGTTCATAATTGTTGTGTGAGCCTATTTGAGCATCTTATTTTCCTTTGTGGGTGCTAAGACTTGTGTAGTATGCATAAATGGATATGTTGTTTGAGGACAAACACAGCTTTAAGTATGGGGTGGTGATCTTGGGTGTATTTATATGCCTAAGCACCATAGCTTACCCATATTTTAGCTAAGTTTAGAGAACAAAGAGCCTAGTTTCTTATATTTTTACTCTACTTCTATGTAATTGAGCTAACCAATGTGATTATCATGATTTTAGGTATTAATAAGGTAGATGGAGACATAATGGGACTATGAAATGCGGATGGCATATGACACAAGAGAAAAGTAGCTTGTTGGACCAAATATGGTGTCTAGAAACTATGTCCAAGACTAATTTATCATTTATAATTAGTTCAGGGACTTAGAAGGCAAAGATGAGAGAAAAGATTATTAAAAAGACTTGATGCTGAATTTTTATCATTATTCATTATTTTGTATTATTTTGAGAGAGGAGAGTGATGGCTTGGCACCAAGGGAGAAACGCTACTTTATCTTCTCCACCAAGATTTTGTTTAATTTTTAGTATGATGAATATTTCTCTTGTGATTCCCGTTTTATTCATGAGTAGCTAAGTTTATTAGTTAGGGTTATGGAAGCCTTGTAGCATACAATCTATTACTTTGGGTTTTAAATTCATTATGCATTGATTTTTTTGCATCATACTCTCTTCGTTTATCTTGAATTCTCGTGGTTGCAAACATAGAAGATGTTCGAGAGAAAGGTTATTGTTCGGAAAAGAGAGTAGTGACAAGAAAATAGGATTTCCAACCCCTATTTCATATGTTAATTCCTTAACAGGATTAACTACTAGGAGATTTCATATTGTTTCTGTAAACACTTTTGAATCGAGAGAACTAAAGTGAATTAGTCCTTGATGGTTGAGAAACACTAGGATTATGTTATTAAATACAATATGTTTATCTGTAAGTATGATACATGTATGAATTCGTAAAGCCCATAGTTAGAAAGTATTGAAAACTACAAGGTGGACATAACCCTAGCTTGCTATTTCTCTGCATTTGAATACCACTACACACATCTCATCTTGTCAAACTGAAACCATTAATTTGGGAACTGAATCAAATTCCCCTTTTTGTTTTATAGAAACGAATGATTAAAAGTCAACTAATCTGCATATAACTTAATTAGCACAATATTCCCTGTGGGATTCGACCCCAACCTAGTTGGGTTATATATTTGACAACGACCATTTATGCTCTTGTAATAGAGGTGTTATTTGGGCGCATCATTACCAAACAACAGCCATAGCTAATGCAGTCCAAATGACAAATTCTTGGTGTGAGGTTTTTGGAAATGGTGAGCATATGGGAAATGCAAATGGTTAGGGTCAACAGAATTTTGGGAACACACATAATCCCTATTAGAGGAACTATCCCAATTTCTCATGTGGTGAAAATCAGGCGCAGAATGTAAACCAGTTCAAGGGACCAGTGAACCCAAATCAATAGCCAGCTCAGAATAATCAGGTAACTACTCAAGCTAACAATATGGAGTTAATGAAGCAGTTTATGGCTCAACAAGCACAGTTTGCAGCAGAAATAAAGGCTCAATAGGTACAGTTTGCAGCGGCGTTGAAGAGTCAACAATTTCTTACTAGAAATCTAGAGTTACAACTAGGTCAAATTGCAGTAGCACAGAATATAAAACCTCAAAGAGCATTACCAGCGATACAGAGGTAAATCCTAAGTAAGTGAATGCGGTTACAATAAGGAGTGGGCTGCAAACCAAGGAGACAGTTCAGGAGCAGGTGAGTCCTACAGTCACTGATGATAATTCTAAAGATAATGCAGAGAAAGAAGTTAAGGACAAAACGGCAAGTGATGAAATTCATATGGAGAAGAAAACTCTCCCCTTTCCCTTTCCTCAAAGGGCAAGGAAGCATTAAGAGAAGGCTAGTTATAAGAAGTTCTTAGATTTTCTTAAGCAAGTTCATATTAATCTGTATCTTATTGATATTCTGTAGAATGTGCCAAAATATGCAAAATATTTTAAGGATATAATTGCAATTAAAAGTCGGTTGACCGAATATGCTATAGTTTCATTTACTGAGGAGTGCATATCCAAGATACAAAACAAATTACCTATGAAGCTAAAGGATCTAGGTAGATTCACTTTTCAGATTACCATTGGACAAAAGATTAGTGCTCATGGATTGTGTGATTTGGGGGCTAGCATCAATCTTATGCCCACATCATGGTACCGGAAGATGGGTCTTGGGAGTCCCAAACCCACTACTATTGTTTTGCAGTTGGCAGATAGGTCCCTTGTTAGGCCTGATGGTATTATCACAGATATCTTGGTGCAAGTGGGATCCTTAATCTTTCTGGTGAATTTTGTAATTCTTGACTTTGAAGCTGATCCTATTGTTCCATTTATTTTGGGATGACCTTTCTCAGCAATGAGACAATTATTAATTGATGTAGCAGAAGGGAAAATGACAATGAAAGCATACAATAAAGTGAAGGTTTTTTATGTGTACAAAGCGCTGAAATTTCCAGCTATATATGAAGAGTTGTCAGCTATATCTGTTATTGATCTCGAGTTTGATCAGAGGTTTCTATTGTCAGCTGATTCTTTAAAAAGAGCTTTGGTAGGTCGTGATCTTTATAGGGATGTGAAAGTATTGGCGTTAGTCCAAGTCATGAATTCGGCGCTCATTGAAATAAGGAAATTGCCTTTTGAGCCATTAAATAGACCAATTGAGCCATCCACCAAAGCTTCAATTGATGAAGATCCAAAATTGGAGCTTAAGGTTCTTCCTCCTTACTTTAAATATGTTTACCTTGGTGATAATGATACCTTGCCTATTATTTTGTCTGAAGGATTATCTGATATACAGGTACAGGAAGCAATGACAGTGTTAAAAAGAAGGAAGAAGGAGATTGGGTGTCAAATGTCTGACATTACAGGAATAAATCCAGCTTTTTGTATGCATAAAATACATATGGAGGAAGGGTTTAAGCCACAAGTGCAGCAACAATATAGGTTGAATCCAGTAATGAAAGACGTGGTGAGGAAAGAGGTCATTAAGTAGATCGATAAAGGGATTGTATATCCAATTTTAGAGAATAAGTGGGTGAGCCCAATACATTGTGTCCCAAAGAAAGGTGGGATGACCGTGGTTAATAATGATTAAAATAAACTAATCCCCACTCGTATGGAGACTGGATGGAGAATTTGTATCGACTATTGGATACTAAATGAAGCTATAAGGAAGGATCACTATCCTATTTCCTTAATTGATCAGATGTTGGATAGGTTGGCAGGGCAGGAGTATTACTATTTTCTTAATGGTTACTCAGGCTATAATTAAATCATCATTGCTCCTGAGGATCAAGAGAAGACAACTTTTACTTGCCCATATGGTACCTATGCCTTCAGACATATGCCCTTCGGCCTCGGCAATGTGCCTGTGATGTTTCAGATATGTATGATGGCAATCTTCTATGACATGGTAGAAGAATTTATTGATGTATTCATGGATGATTTTTCTGTGTATGGTGATTCTTTTGATAAATGCTTGCATAATTTAGATCGATTCCTAGCTCGATGTGAAGAGACAAATTTGGTGCTGAACTGGGAGAAGTTTCACTTTTTGGTAAAGGAAGGAATTATCCTTGGCCATAAAGTGTCATGTAGAGGGCTTGAGGTAGATCATGCAAAAATTGAAGTGACTGAAAAATTGCCATATCTAGTTATAGTGAAAGAAGTGTGAAGCTTCTTGGGGAATGCAAGTTGCTACAGGTGTTTTATTTAAGATTTCTCAAAAATTGCAAGCCAAATGTGCAAACTTTTAGAAAAAGAGGCCAGGTTTGATTTTGGGGCAGATTGTAAGGAAGCATTTGAGAAGCTGAAAAAGAAGCTGATTGAAGTTCTTATTCGGAGCTCTCCAGATTGAGAGTTGCCGCTTGAATTGATGTGAGAAGCTAGTGACATGGTTGTAGGATCTATTGTGGGGCAAAGAATATATAAGGTATTTCACTCTATTTACTATGCCAATAAAGTCTTGAACGATGCCCAAATTAATTATACAATTACTGAAAAAAAGATGTTAGCGATGGTATATGCATTTGATAAATTCAAAGTGTATTTGGTGGGCACAAAGGTTATTGTTCACACTGACCATGCGACCATCAAATATCGTTTCAATAAAAAGGATGCAAAACCTAGATTGATCAGGTGGATTTTGCTATTGCAAGAGTTTCATTTAGAGGTTCATGATCGTAAATGAGCAGAAAATCAAGTAGCAAACTATTTGTAAAGGTTAGAAACTCATAATCATGTTGTTGATGACTCTCTCTGCATTTGAAAAGAGTTCCAGATGAAAAATTATTGTCTATAAAGGAGTTTGAAGTTCCGTGGTATGCGAACATTGTAAATTTATTGGCAAGTATTTTTTATCCTCCTGAAAGTATAATTCAACAGAGGAAAAAATTACTTCATGATTCTCGTGCTTTTATTTGGGATGAACCTTATCTTTTCAAGCAAGGTCAGGATGGTATTATATGAAGATGTGTTTTGGAAGCTGAATTTGCACAAGTACTACAAAAGTGTCATTCATCTCCTTATGGTAGCCATCATAGGGGTGAAAGAACCATAAGAAAGGTGTTGTAATCTGGCTTTTTTTAGCCAATATTATTTTGAGATGCATTAGCTTTTGTTAAGAATTATGATCAATGTCAAAGGTTGGGTACCATTTTAAGACGTCATGAGATGCCCCTCAACAATATTCTAGAAGTCGAAGTATTTGATGTTTGGGGGATTGATTTCATGGGACCATTCCCACCTTCAACAAGAAATTTATGCATCCTTGTGGCGGTTGATTATGTCTCTAAATGGGTGGAAGTCGTATTTTGTCCTACTAATGATGCAAGAGTCGTGCTGAAGTTCATGAAGAAGTAAATATTTTTCAGATTCGACACTCCAAGAGCTATAATCAGTGATGGAGGTACACACTTTATTAACACTTGGTTCAAGAATCTTTTGTCTAAATATAGTGTTAGGCATAAGGCGGCCACTACGTATCATCCATAAATTAGTGGACAAGTTGAGGTCTCCAACTGGGAGATTAAGCAAATGCTGTAGAAGACGATTAATGGTCAAAGAAAGAATTGGGTCGAGAAGTTAGCTAATGCATTATAGGCATATCGGACAGCGTATAAGACGCCTATTGGTACTTCCCCATATCATTTGGTCTATGGAAAAGCATGTCATTTACCTGTTGGGCTTGAGCATCAAGCTTATTAGGCTATTAAAAAGTTGAATCTTGAGATGAAAGCCGCAGGAGAAAGAGATTATTGTAGCTCAATGAATTAGATGAATTTCGCCTCAATGCTTATGAGAATGAAAATAATTACAAGGAGAAAACTAAGAGATGGCAAGATAGACAGGTTCAGTATAGAGTGTTTGAACCCGAACAACTTGTTTTGCTAGTTAATTCGAGATTAAAATTATTTCTGGGCAAATTACGATCTAAGTGGTTGGGGCCTTTCGAAGTAGTACAAATGACACCTCATGGAGAGATTGAATTGTGGAACAAAGAGAATACTGAGAAGTTTTTAGTAAATGGACAACGTGTGAAACATTACTAGGCTGATCATGGAGACAAGCACAACGTGTCCATCACTTTTGCTGAGGAGTGAGACTGAGCTAAGTCATGCCAAGACGTAAAATAAGGTGTTGTGTGGGAGGCCACAAATATAATGTAATAGGTAGTTTAATTTTTAGTTGTTAAGGACAAAAAAATATAAAAAGATGAGCCGTTCCACGACCAAGAATAAGGCGCTTGGTGAGAGGCAACCCACTTTTTCTTACATGATTCTGTTGTTTTTGGTTGATGTATAGAAATGAGAAACTTGGTGAAGATAGAGAAGATGAGAAGAAGGTGAACATTGACCTTTCAGTAAGTAAATAGGTGATACATGGTGAGTAAAAGGTAAGGGGTAAAAAAAGATGTATTAAAATATGGGAAATTTAGCCTTAAAAAATTTTTTGGGTGCAAATTCCAGTGGATCGATGCTATCTTGGCGCTTCACATCGATGTGCATCAATTCCATACTTCAAAAAATTTCTAACACTATTTCCAGTGAACCGATACAATTTTGACGAGTCGAATCAGTCCTGTCAATGCGTTTATCATCGTGCCGCGTCGGTTGTCATGCAGGTAACACTTAGACATTTTTTGATACAATTTCTAGAGAAGCAACGCAAACTTGACGTGTTGCATCGATTCTGCAATGCGATTCTTGACGCGTCGTGTTGTCTGCACCCAACAATAAAAATGTTAAACCTAATTTACCCATCTATAAACACCATACCTTACTCATTTCCCTCCTTTTTACTTAAACCTAGTTGCGCCGCCCCATTTTCCCCAAAGCCCTAAATTTGCTCCCTTTAGAATTTTGTTAATTTTGGGCAATAACAACAAGCTTTAACTTCATCTTCACTCTTTTCAACTAAGATCGGGTGAGTTTTAATGTTTTTAGTCTTACGAATCAAAGTTTTTTACATATGTTATAAGTTTTGTGATCGAAAAATTAGATTGAATTAAAGTAAAATATTCAAGTTTTGTGTTTAAATTAATTGAACTTTCCTTGAATCTCAATTTATCTTGTTGGAGAACTTTAGGGGGTGATGATGACATGCTGTTGTTGTTGTTGGTTAGCTTTTTCTCACAAGGGAAGCAAGTGTATTATTAAATGGAATTCTTGATTTAGTTGATTTGGTTACTCTAAGGATCTGAGATCTAAATTGATATATAATTGAGTGCTTTGCTATGCCATGTGTTGAATTTCAATTATTTAGGATGTGCTTGATTCACCAATAATAGCAACTAAGTGTGGGGTGGATCTTGATTCTTACACTACCTTAGTGATAGCTATTAATTTCTTAATAAGGTTCTATTTACGTGAGATCATGTTTAACATAGTAAATGTGCGTATGTAAAACTATTGAAGAAAGATCCTGTGTTCATGATATGGAAATGTTTCATGAAAATGGTTAATCCATTAGTCATTGAGCTGAGATTGTGAACTGTGACAATTCCAAAATGTTTCTTATATGCGTAATGCTGAATAATTGATGATGGTAATTATGTTGAATAAGGAAAGTCTGAGTGCCTTGAGTCCCTCTTTTATGAACCTCTGCAAGCAACTAAGTGTGGGGTAAATTTCACACTTAGTGGTTGCTAATTCCATAGGTGATAGCTTTAAATATTTGTGGGCTATTATGATTGATAGGTACTATGTCGAGCAGCCATCAACAATGAACCAAGGGGAAGAACGCAACTGGTACTTCTGAGCCCAAGCATAAGAGGAGCCGCCAAGCTGATCGGGTGCCTATAGCCCCATATGTTCCTAGCGGCCAAAGAAGGTTTGGAACTAAATTTGTCGTTGAAGCAGGGAGAAAGTGGTATTCTCAGCACAAAGAGTTAAAATATTTAGCCGATAAATTCATTAATAGGGAAAGCTTGATTAAATAATATCCATCCATGGTGCGAAAGGTAAAGGCGCAACATATGAATTTTCTCTTTGAGCAGCCGGGTGAATGCAACTTAAGCCTAAAGAGGGAGTTTTACGCAAATTGGAACCCAAAAGATTCTGAGGTTGAGGTACGTGGTCAAGTGATCACTTTTATTACTAGTAATATTAATGAGCTTCTAGGTACACCCTTTGTGAATTCGGAGCCACTGAAGAGAATGATCAATTATCCACCATATCAGCACATCCGTCATCTCCTTTGTGGCACTCATTCGATGGCGAGGTAAATTTGCCACAAAGAGGGTGGTACGCATGTGTCACTCCTATTTGCTTATTTGAACAGGCAAGCTCATTTATGGGCTAGAATCATCTATGCCTGTCTTGTTCATGGTACACATTTGACAGAGGTGACTCATAATAGAGTGTGTATTATCAATGCTTTGATGTGTGAAGATGTAGATGTGAATATGGGTGCTATTATTTTTTCTGCGATGAGGAAGGCCTGATTTTTGGGGGTTCGTAAATATGGGTTTGGTGGGTTATTGACTAGATTCTTTAGGCAACAAGGAGAGCCCAAGAAGTAGGTGGATTATATACCACCTATTGGTGACAAGCCATTAGATATTTCTCGCACCAAGGGACTAGTTCCTCATAGTGTGAATTTGACTATGCCCGAGCGTCAAGCTCGGAATGATGAGATCACAGCCCGTATGTATGGGCTAACTTTGTTGCAGCTGAAGACTGGAGGCGTCCATCCACCCAACAGAAGATTTGTGCAGTTGAGTTAGACTACCCACTAGGACCTTATACTAGAACTATGTTGCGAATAGGCCCAGATTTTGATGAGCTATTGGATCATGACGTCCCCACGGATGAGGAGAGGCGCATAGGATATTTTGATGATGAGTCTGTAGATGAGAAGCAGTCATATGATGGTGATTTAGATGATGGCTTTGGCAATAATAATGGTGATAATGATGATGTGATGGCATTAGTGATATTTGACTGAGAAGAGAGTACGACGCCACCCTGCCTTATTCTTATTACTAGCACTGGGACAATGCTACGTTTAAGTGTGGGGTGAGGTTGGTCTTTGATCTTCATAGTAATTGTTTGTGGTCGTGATACGATGGCTGATCTTGTGGAGTTATAAATGGTAGATTTTGATGTTATAATGGGTATGGACTGGTTGGCGTCTTGTTATGCCACAATTGATTGCTGCACGAAAAAGGTATATTTCCATTTTCCAAATGAATCAGTCCTTGAATGGAAAGGTGAAATTGGCGCGCCAATAGGTAGATATATTTCTTATTCTAAGGCAAGAAGAATGATTTCCAAGGGATACATATATCATTTAGTTAGAGTAAGGGATACAAAAGCGGAGCCACTACCTCTTCACACTGTTCTGGTGGTAAATGAATTTTCTGATGTATTTTCTGAAGATCTTCCAGGTTTGCCTCCTGAACGAGAAGTAGAGTTTGGTATTGATGTAATACCAGGCACCCAACCAATCTCCATTCCTCCGTATAGAATGGCCCCAGCAGAATTACGAGAATTGAAAGAGCAATTGAAAGATTTGCTAGAGAAGGGATTCATAAGGCCTAGTATGTCTCCCTGGGGAGCACCAGTGTTATTTGTGCACAAAAAGGATGGCTCACTGAGGATGTGTATTGATTATCGGCAATTGAATAAGATGACTATTAAGAATAAATATCCTCTCCTAAGAATTGATGATTTATTTGATCAGTTACAGGGCGCCAAGTGCTTTTCTAAAATTAATTTGAGGTCAGGTTACCACACAGTGACGGTCAAAGAGAAGGATATACCCAAGATAGCTTTCCGAACATGGTATGGTCATTATAAGTTTCTAGTTATGTCATTTGGGCTAACAAATGCACCCGCAGCTTTTATGGATTTGATGAATAGAGTGTTTAAGCCATTCCTGGATGTATTTGTGATAGTTTTTATAGATGATATTCTAGTTTATTCTAGATCAGAAGAGGACCATGCCAATCACTTACGACAGGCATTGCAGACTCTTCGTGATTGTAAGCTTTATGTAAAGTTCCCTAAATGTGAGTTTTGGTTAAAGTCGGTGGCATTTTTGGGTTATATTGTATCTAGTGAAGGGATAAAGGTTGATGCTCAAAAGATAGAAGCTGTGAAGAACTGGCCAAGGCCCATAACGCCTATGGAGATTCGTACTTTTCTCGGGTTGGCTGGTTATTATAGAAGGTTTGTTGAAGGATTTTCTTCCATTTCAGCACCCTTAACCAAGCTAACCCATAAAGTATCCAAATTCCAATGGAATGATGCCTGTGAGAAGAGTTTTCAAGATTTAAAAAACAAGTTGATTTCTACACCCATGTTGGTACTTCCAGAAGGCACCGAAGGGTATACAGTGTATTGTGATGCTTCCATAATTGGTTTAGGATATGTATTGATGCAGCATTATAAGGTAATAGCATATGCTTCTAGACAATTGTAGCCACATAAGAAAAATTATCCTACACACAATCTTGAGTTGGTAGCAGTTATTTTTGCTTTAAAGATATGGCGCCACTACTTATATGGGGTTCATGTTGATATATATACTGACCATAAGAGCTTGCAATATATTTTTAATCAGAAGGATCTAAATTTAAGGCAGCGGCGATGGCTTGAACTATTAAAGGACTACGATGTTGATATCTTGTACCATCTAGGGAAAGAAAATGTGGTAGCTGATGCGTTAAGTCGTAAGGCTATGATGGTGCCTATAGAAAGGCAAGGTATGATTAAAGATCTTCACCAGTTAGCTAGTTTAGGAGTTCACCTTCTTGAAACTCCGAATAAAGAGCTTATCGTACATAATGCTGCGGACTCTTCATTAGTAGCTGAAGTGAAAGAGAAGCAATATGTAGATCCTATTTTATTACATCTTAAGGAGAACGTTCAGAGTGGTGTGACCAAGGCATTTGAGCTTACGCGAGAAGTAGTACTTCATTGCCAAAACTGATTATGTGTGCCGAATGTAGAAGGGCTAAGAAAGAAGATTATGACAGAGGCACATTGTTCAAGGTATTCCATTCATCCAGGATCAACCAAAATGTATCAAGATTTGAAAGATATGTATAGGTGGAATGACATGAAGAAGAGCATTGCAGAATTTGTAGCTGAATGTCCAAATTGTCATAGAGTTAAAGTTGAGCACCAAAAACCCGAAGGTTATATGCAATGCATTGATCTTCCAAGCTGGAAGTAGGACATTATCAACATGGATTTCATTATTAGTTTGCCTCATACATCCCGGAAGTTTGATTCTATATGGGTGATTATTGATAGGCTTACCAGATCCGCACATTTCCTACCAGTTAGGACCACTTACACAGTTGAAGAGTATGCTAAGCTGTACATTAAAAAGATAGTCCGATTACATGGAGTGCCAATTTCTATTATATCAGATCGGGGAAACCAATTTACCGCAAACTTTTGGAAGTCTTTTTAGAGGTGTTTGGGAACACAAATGAAGTTGAGTATAGCTTTTCACCCTCAAACAGATGGACAAGCAGAATGTACCATCCAAACACTTGAAGATATGCTACGAGCTTGTGTAATAGATTTTAAGGGAAACTGGGATGATCATTTACCTCTTATTGAGTTTGCCTATAATAATAGTTATCATTCAAGTATTAAAATGGCACCATATGAAGCTTTATATGGAAGGAAGTGTAGATCACCAATAGGATGGTTCAAAGTGGGTGAAACTCTTTTATTCAGACCAGATCATGTTTATCAAGCCATAGAGAAGGTTAAAGTAATTCAGCAATGACTGAAAATAGCCCAAAGTCGACATAAGTCATATATGGATAGTAGAAGGAGAGGGGTAGAATTTTTTATACGTGATTGGGTATATTTGAAGGTATCACCAATGAAAGGGTAATGAGATTTGGCAAGAAAGGGAAGTTGAGTCCACGTTATATAGGCCCGTATAAGATCACTCAAAGGTTTAGACAAGTTGCATATGAATTAGAGCTACCCCAAAAGCTCTCATCAGTACATCCGGTATTTCATGTGTCAATTCTTTGAAAGTGCATCGGAGATCCATCACATATCACTTCTACTAAGGATGTGCAAGTTGCGGAAGATCTTACCTATGAGGAAGTGCCTATTGTTATTCTAGATCGCCAAGTTAAGAAGATGAGAAATAAAGAGATAGCATCTGTGAAAGTACGTTGGAGAAATTATCAAAGGGAAGAGATTACATGGGAAGCTGAGGGAGCAATGAAATCTAAGTACCATCATTTGTTCAAAGATGAAGAGGAAGTTCAAGAAACGGAGTTAGAACATTAACAAGTAAGTTTTTTTTATATATGCATAGTATTTATGTGATGATGTGAATATTAATGATGGACTTGAACTTGTTTCGGTTGAATAACTACGCAAACATTCGAGGACGAATGTCCTAAAGGGGGAAGGATGTAACACCCCGTATTCAAGTATGTGTATTGCCGTATTCAAGTACGTTTATTGGTCTTATTTATATGGAATTAATTTTTTATTTTATTTATACTAGAATTTGCGTGTCGATGGTTCCATGAGAAGGTTATTGAATAAGCTTTCCAACGATATAAAGATTTCCAAAAACGGATAGGTTTTAGATATAATCGAGCACATTCGAAACTATAAAACGGTGGCCGGGATATTTGGGAATAGTAAATGTGCAGGAAAATTTCCTGCACACAAACTACTGAGGCCAGCTGAATTTTTGGGTCAATTTCAAACGATCATAACTCCCTTAATATAATGAACTAGGAGAGCTGGGACCTATTAAAATAAAGATCTTTGAGTCTTATTTCAAATTCAATTGGTTTCATCCAAATCCAACTTCTGAGTAAGGAGTTATACTCGTTTTACTTCAGCCTATCAAAATAGATTTTTAGGGTCAACTTCAAACGACCATAACTCCTTGTACAGGATGAAATGGGTGGCCTACTTTATATTAAATGAAAGCCCTTTGAATTATACTTCTAACGATACTAATTTCACCCAAATCCAATATCGGAGAAAAGAGTTATTATCGATATACTTTAGCTTGTCAAAACAGTCCACCAAAGGACAGATTTGACATTATTTAAATTTTAAAGGCATTTTGGTCATTTCCTATTGTATTATGGACAGGAATATGTGTATATATACATGTATATGAGTTCAAAAACTCATTTTCATCATCAATCATTGAGGAAGAACAAACCCTAGCCAAATTTGACCTTTAAATTACTTTTGATTCAACTGTAGAAATTCCAAAGTAATTCGATAACTGCGTTTGTCATCTCGAGAGCTTTGAACGGCACCTATTATTTGTGCAAACAGGATTGCATAATCAAGAGGTGAATTCTAAGGTATGAATATTGTTTTTTCTTTTTTCTTTTCCATATGTATATGTGTGATAGAGGATTATATGTATTGGTTGTTATTGAAAGGTGATGGAAATAGGGTTATGGACTATTTTGCATGGTTTGGTTGTATTGAATTGTGGAAGGTGGATATGGTAATTGAGTTATGGAAGGTGGATATGGTAATTGAGTTACGGAAGGTGGATATGGTGATATACTATTGAATTGATAATTATTTATGTCTATGGCTCAATTTGGTTTAATGGATTGGTTGGAAGGATAAATGAATCCAAAGTTGATATTGGAGGATATTGTATGAAAATGCATGGCATGTGAATGTAATTGGTGTATAAGAGGGTTAAAGTGACACCCTTTATTGGGTAATTAAGGCTTACTACTTAACCACTAGTTTGGTGAATTCAAATAATTGAATTGTGATGTTTGGTTACTAATACTAGATTGCTATATATGTTCATTGTACATAAGTAATCCAAAAAGACGGGAAGTCCATTTGGTACTAGTATTGAAGGTTGACAGTCAGGTATGTAAAGCATACTTTATACCATATCTTTGGCATGAAAGTGAACAATTGTTCTATTAAGAAAGTTTCTAAAGTTATTCAGTAACATGTGATCCATAATGGTTTTGTATGATGTCCTACGTTACCAATGAACTTGTTTCCATCCTACAAGATGTCAAGACATTCCAATACTTGTTTTCCAAATCTTACATATTTATTGCACTAATGAATGTCAAAAGGTATCCGATTACTCAAACAAGATCCATGTGCTATTAATGACTCCAAAACGTTTCATTGATATACCAATAAGTTCTTACTTCATTGTTATGGCATTAATGACTCCAAAATACTTTATTGATGTGCCAACGAGTTCTTACTTCATTGTTATTGCATTGATGGTCTATTTATATGTCTCTTATTGATGTATCATTGTTTCAAAGTATCAAAAATGCGGTGGCGACCGAAATAATAATCTCAAAGATTAATTAAACTAAGTGATGGAAGTTCTCTCTTATCGGATGGTATCCCAGGGGCATAAGCCTATCATGGGTCGATCCCTATTTATGTATTTATGGATGGTATCCCAGGGGCATAAGCCTATCATGGATGGTTTCCGATTGATATGTACTGGAGGCAGCCTAATGGTCACAGTACAGTATAGTAATGATTACAAAGATGATAAGAACGAAGGTAAAGTGATTGAATAAATACAATGTACAGGTTGTCACAAGTTCTAGTAAGTGTGGTCCGCACCTATTATAATTTATTCACTTGTTTCTGATTTCTATTGAGCTCCTATATCATATGTGATTATCTACAGCTTTACATACTCAGTACATATTTCGTACTAACATCCCTCACGGGGGACTTGCATTTCATGCTGCAGGCACAGGTACCTCAGCTCATACACCGCATAAGTAAGAGCCAGGATATCCAGCTGCTTTTGGTGAGCTCCAGTTTGCTTCAAGGCTTTCCGTGTCATATCCAGTCACTTTTGGTATTGTATAGAAGTTAGTTATATGGTGGGGTGTGTCCCGACCTTAGTTAAACTCTCTGTATTATCTAGAGTCTTTGTAGACCTAATGTATAGTCAAGGTGGTGTTTTGTTAATAGACGTGATGGCTCCAACGTGATGGCTCCAACGGCCAAGAAGGAAAAAGGTGAAAGTGAAGCTCTAGAGAAGTGTTCATAGTACGTTTAATTGTGATGGTTAGGAGTTAGAAAAAAAATGTGTAATGAAAGTTTCAGTTATTTTTGCCCATTTTTTTGTTACAATGAACATGTTTTGGCCCTGGTCCGTTTAGGACAATGTGCACCTTAACCATGGCAAGTGGCTTAGGTTGAGGGTGGCTACTATAGGGGTGCGTAACAAGAAGTTGGGGTGTGAATAAGAGCTGAGAATTGAAGTATGATGTAAAAAAAAATGTTCCTACCGTAGTATGGTAACGTGCTTAAAAAGATTGGGGTGAAAAAATAGATGTGTAAAGATAATGAAATGAAAAGCCGGGTTGATAAAATGTGATTCTGACTGAAGATGGTTATGTATTAAAGTGCTTAGGGAGATTAATTTTTCTATTTACCAAATAGTTCCTACCCGTCCCTTAGCCTGCATTACAACCATGAAAGACCTAACTAATCCTACATTTCAACATCTGACTATTAGTGGAGTATTACATTAAGGGCAAGCCTATGGTTTATCACCTATTATGTATGAATTCTTTGTTGAGAGCGAGTGATTGAATTTTGATATTCCCATCATGATTACTATTGAAAAAAATTATGAGTAATATGGGAAAAACTTTCTTGTTGTGAGGGTGCATGCGGATGAAAGTCCGGATTACTTATTGTATTGATTGATTGCATAGATTTATTAAATTTTCCAATGAATTGAATGTCACTATTGGGATAATGAAGTATGAAATAAAGTGTTCATGTGCTCAACGCTAGCATGACTCATAGGCTGTGATTAGAAGGCTTGATGATTGTGTTGCTTGAAGTTGTTCGAGGACGAACAAGGTTTTAAGTGTGGGCTGGTGATCTTGGGCGTATATATATGTCCAAATACCATTATTCACCTTCATTTGGACTTGTTTTGGGAAAATTATTATGTTAATTATATTTAATTATGGGCTAAATTGTTTTTCGTGGCCAACCGACGTGATTAGAAATACAGGGTAGATTTCCCATAGATTTGGATGAAAATTGGATATATATCATGAGGATGTGAAAGACCATGTTGATTAAGTCCAAAAATAAGTGTAGATGCACGAGAGCAAGGATAAAAGAAAGGACCTGAGGAAGTATGAGAATTAAGAGAAGAAATGGAGAAAAATTCCAGTGATACAATGCTAACTTGACGCGTCGCGTTGACTGGAAAAAGTTATGCCTTAGCCAAAATTCGAAGAGCAACTTCTAGCGCATTAAAGCGATGTTAATGCGACCCATTGATGCATAAGTTTTGTGCTTTAACCAAAATCTTATGAGCAACTTCAAGTGCATCGATGAGATGTCAACACGTCACATCGATGTGTAAAGTTTTGAGACTTAGTCAAATTTTAAGGAGACAATTCCAGTGACACGACGCGATGTCGATGCATCGTATCGTGTGTTGAAGAAATAGGAATTAGCTGGATTTTCAAAGACAAATTCTAGTGCATCAATGTGATGTTGATGCGCCGCATTGGCTGTATTAATGCGGTTAGCGATGCATCACATCAAGGCTTCAGATCTGGTGAAATTTTCCCAAGTATAAAAAGAACACGTGAGCACAATTCCAAGAAAAGAGGGAGCAAGCATAGCAGCGGTGGAAAAGCATAGAATTCTTTATTTTAGGGTTCTTATTATTTCTTTTGAACTTCTTTACTTCAATATTTATTTTAGGTATGATTAATTACTTGATTTTGATGTTTAACTCAAACATGAGTGGCTAAACACCCTTGTTGTGGGGTTGAGGCCAAAAACATAATTACTCTTTGATATTCTTTATAGTAGTTTCTTTTTGGATTATCATCTGGGTTGTTATTAATTTCTTGAGCTTACTATTTTAATGAATGGTCACCATTAGAATAAATTTATATTTCTATGTAAATTCGGGAGGAGAATCGTGGGGTAGAACGAAGAAATTAAGGAGCAAGGCTCTTACCATTTTATAAAATAAGGAGTGTGACTTAGCATCTAGGATAGGGATATACCTAGAAGCCTTGTTTGGTTCAATTGAAAGAAGATTACTATATGAATCTAGAAGAATCGTTGTATCTCTACGGGAGTTGTAGCTGCAATATTCAATAGATAGAAGATTTGAGGTTGAGAGACCAGAATCATAGCCTAAACTTTGCAAACCAACAACCTGATAACCAATTAGACTACTATAAGAATAGAGATTTGTATGATAGTTCAAAAAGCCTCAACCCTGGAATTCTTATCATTATTGTTTACAACCGTTGCTTGCTTTACTCTAGTCATAAACTTTTATTTCTTGTTTATTAATTTACATTTTTATTCTCAATTTCAAAATCATCTTGATACCTTACAACACTTAATACTCAGTATCTAAAACTAAAAGTTGGTTAAATTTCTAGTAGTTTAGTCCTCGTGGGAACGATATCTGATTGTCTAATCACTATATTACTTGTACGATCATGTGCACTTATGTGTGCGTATAAGTCAAAACAACTAATGTTAGTTGAACAAAGTCACAGTCAAAAATAAATACACACTTCCTAGAATAGATGACTTGTTTGACCAGCTTCAGGGTGCCAGCTACTTTTTTTAAGACAGACCTCAGATCAGACTATCATCGTCTCAGAGTCAGAGAATGTGACATTCCAAAAATAGCTTTCTGAACCCGGTATGGTCACTTCGAGTTTCTACTTATGTCCTTTGGTCTTACAAATACCCCAGCATCTTTCATGGACTTAATGAACCGCGTGTTCAAGTAGTACTTAGACATGTTCGTTACAGTTTTCATTGATGACATTTTTGTCTATTCCCATAACGAGAATGATCACGCAGATCACCTCAAAATCGTACTGCAGACTCTCAGAACTCATCAGTTGTTCACCAAATTCAGTAAGTGCAAATTTTGGCTAAGGTCAGTAGCATTACTTGGTCATATTATTTCCGGTGATGGCATTAGAGTTGATTCTCAAAATACCAAAGCGGTGAAAAACTGCCCTAGACCTATCTCTCCATCAGATATTCGGAGTTTCTTGGGTTTAGCTGGCTATTACCCTTGGTTTGTTGAAGGGTTTTCATCTATTAAATCCCCCATGTCCAGAGTGACTCAAAAGAAAGTCCAGTTTCAGTGGTCAGATTCTTGTGAGAAGAGTTTTTGAGAGTTGAAGACTCATCTCACCTCAGCCCAGTCTTCACTCTACCAGATGGTTTGGACGGGTTTATTGTGTACTGTGATACATCCAGAGTAGGTTTGGATTGTGTCCATATGCAGAGAGGTAAGGTCATAGCCTATGCCTCTAGACAGCTTAAGTCCCATGAGAAGAATTACCCGACTCAGGATCTTGAGTTAGCAGCTGTAGTGTTTGCCTTAAAGATTTGGAGGCACTATTTTTATGGGGTACATGTAGATGTGTTCATAGATCACAAAAGCTTGTAGTATGCATTCTCTTAGAAGGATTTGAATCTACGTCAGAGAAGGTGGTTAGAATTGTTGAAACATTATGATATGAGTATTCTGTATGATCTGGGAAAGGCTAATTTAGTGGCTGATGCTCTCAGTAGATTGTCGATAGGTAGTGTTGCTCATGTTGACAATGATAAGAAGGAGTTATTTCAGGAAGTTCATCAGTTTTCCAGACTAGGTGTTCGCTTAGTCGATTCAGCAGAGGGTAGTGTATGGGTGCAAAATAATTCATAATCATCTCTAGTTTTCAAAGTGAAGGAAAAGAAGGATAGAGATCCCAGTCTAGTGAAGTTGAAAGAGTCATTCAGAGATCAGAAAGTAGAGGTTTTTTCCCAAATGAGAGATGATGTGTTGCATTTCTAGGGTCGTTTATATGTGCCAGGTGTAGATAACTTGAGGCAACAAATTCTTGCAGAAGCGCATGGTGCACGATACTCCGTTCATCCAGGGGCCACTAAGATGTACCATGATTTGCGGGAGATCTATTGGTGGAGTGGGATAAAAAATGATATTGCAGAGTTTGTAGCTAAGTGTTCTATGTGTCAGTGGGTTAAGACTGAGCACCATAGGCCTAGTGGGTCCATGTAGGAGTTCAGTATTACCACATGGAAATGGAAAAAAGTGAACATGGACTTTGTGATGGGTTTGCCTCGTACTCATCGTCAGCATGATTCTATATGGGTTATCGTAGATAGGATGACCAAATCAACTCATTTTTTGCCAGTTCATGCATTTTATTCAGCAGAGGACTACGCTAAACTCTATATCAGAGAGTTGGTCAAGTTACACGGAATCCCAGTATCCATCATCTTAGATAAAGGTACCCAGTTTATCGCTCACTTCTGGAAAGTATTCTAAATGGGTCTTGGTACCCAAGTCTACCTCGGTACAGCCTTCCACCCGCAGATATATGGTCAAGCAGAAAGGACCATTCAGTCTCTAGAAGATATGCTAAGAGCCTGCGTTGTCGATTTTAAGGGTAGTTGGGATGACCACTTGCCTTTGATCAAATTCGCATACAATAATAGTTATCACTCCAGTATTCAGATGGCTCCATTTAAGGATCTTTATGGTAGGAGATATAGATCCCCAATTGGTTGGTTCGATGTAGGTAAGGTCGCAGTAGTAGGGCCTGACTTAGTGTTTGATGCCTTAGAGAAGGTTCAGTTGATCAGAGAAAGGATTAGGGTTGCCCAGAGCTGACAGAAATCGTATGCAGATGTGAGGAGAAAGGATCTCGAGTTTGAGATCGGTGATTTTATGTTCTTGAAAATCTCTCCCATGAAGGGGGTGAAGAGGTTCGGCAAGAAGGGAAAACTCAGTCCCTGATATATCGATCTTTACAGAATTCTCATTCATTTCAGAAAGATAGCTTACGAGCTTGAGTTGCCTTCAGATCTAGCTTCAGTACACCCAGTATTCCAGGTCTTCTTCCTAAAGAAATGCATTGGTGACCCAGCAGTCATAGTTCCCTTAGAGGACATAAACATTAAGAATGATCTCTCTTTCGAAGAGGTTCTAGTCCAGATCCTCGATCATCAAATTCACAGATTGAGGAACAAAGAAGTTCACTTGGTGAAAGTTCTTTGGCAAAATTAGTCCGTTGAGGGAGCTACTTGGGAAGCAGAAGCAGATATGCGGACCAAGTATCCTCACCTCTTCTCCACAAATTTAGATTCAGCTTAAGGTAATAGTCTTTCTTAGATTCGCTCAGTTCTATGTTCAGTTACTGTTATAAACTTGGTATTTTTTACTATTGTATATCCAATCATTCATTCACGAATCAGTTCAGTCATGTACCCATCCATCAGATATGCATGTTCAGTATGAGAACTCAGCTTGTCAGTAGCTTTAATCATATACCCATGCATTAGATATACATGTTCAGTGGGTAAGCTTAGTCTATCAGTATTTCTCAGCTTAATCAGTCTCATTCGAGGATGGATGTTCCCAAGAGGGAGATATTGTAATACACTGTATTTCTCAAGCTTAATTTAGCTATAATTACATGAGTATTCCTACCTAAAATTTTTAAAATACTCAGTATTTTTTAGTTTAGATCCCGCCATTGCGTAGAAATTTCAATCAGCTTTCCAACGATATAAAGTTCACCTAAATTCGATACTCGAGTGAAGAGTTAGAGCCATTTTAGTAAAACAGTGTGCCAACTGGTACTTCAGCGCATTGAGGAGGCATGCCAAATGCCAATTTTCAAAAACCAATGAGCTAACGTGATAACCCCGCATCGCGGTGAGCTTCTAGGTCTCATCTTGTGTGGCAACGCAAAACCACCGCGTCGCGCCAAAGGCCAGATTCCCATGTAGTAAAGAAACGTGATTCCACCATATTGCGCCAATCCTCTAGTTCATAATTATCAAATTCTAGTGACACGGTACGATAGCGCCGCATCGCGCCAAGGGTAAAAATCGAGGATTTTCAGTTAATTCTGAGTTTTAAATTCCAAGGACTTTTAGGTCTTTTTTCCTTATTCCAATCAGCCTAAGCACAGGATTAAAATCCTAAATAGCCTAATATCTCATTATTTACTCACTTATCTCAAGAAATAAATCATTATCTCTCAATTAGCAAACCCTAGCTCTCAAGAAATCAAGAATAAAGCTCAAGAAAATCACCAAGAACTTATCAGTTCAGGTATGTTAGGTGTTTATTTATGGGTTCCTTTCACCCATAGAGTCCAAGAATCCATTTTTAAAATCACGAGATTGATGAGTTATGATTTACATGCTTGAAATTGGATTGTATTCACGTTTATGACATTAGTTGAGTTTCAATCCATGATTAATTGTGTTTTGCATGAAATTAAAATAGCATGTAAATTGAATTGTGTAATTTCCATGTTATAATCCTTGAATTTGCAAGTTTGGGCATTGTAGTTACAATGTTTATCTGATATCCATAACTATGTGCATTAAGTTGTGCTCCCCAAGTATTTGATAGAATGTCCATGTGGATTAAATGGTGAAATCACGACATGCTAGTATATGTACAAGCTTATGCTCTACATGTGTTTGATAAAATGTCTCTATGAATGAATTATGGAAAAATGTACATTGCTATGTTTCTCAAGATCATGTTATGCTCTAATTTTTATGCTATCGAGTCCTGGGGGTATCTAATATCCGAAAATCTAGTTGTTTAACTAGAGCTATAGTAGTTTCGAAATAGTATCAGTCATGTCACGATCAGTAGAACTCATTCAGTTACAGAACTCAGTAGTACTCAATCAGCGATAGAACTCAGTAAAACTCAGTATCAGTCCAGTCTAGTTCAGTATACTCATTTCAGTGTCTTTTAGTTGGGAGTAGAATTTAGCACCGAGTGAACCCAAGGATGGGGGCTCACCTGCCAGTAGAGGGTGTGATCCTTAGAAGCAATCCTTGCATTCCATAACTACGTAGCCAGCGTAGGTTGAGACATTAACCTGAAAGTTGAGGGTTGATGAGGTGTTTTAACCTGCTAGTTGAAGGTTTCACCATTCTCATTAGAGTACCTGCCCGATGAGGGTAACTCTTTAGTATCTTTACCTGTGGCACTATACTAACACCCTTCTAACTGGGGTTACATATTGGAACCTAAATCTATTTAGAAAAGGGGCGTGTCGATTAGATGATTACCTCCCACAATTTCAATTTCAGTCTTAGTATAGAACTCAGTTCAGTTCTACAGAATCAGAACTGTCAGATACAGTCAATCAGTTTTAGTAACTTAGTTATCAGTAATTCAGATATCAGTTACTCAGTTATAAGAACTCAGAACTAAGCTTCAGTAAAAGCTCAGTTAGAGCATACATATAGATGCACAGTATTACATACTCAGTATTTACAGCAGTTTCAGTTATCCATGTACTCTCATATTCAGTTACTCTATATTATTCAGCCAGTTATTGTTCATACATATGAAACCTTACATTCAGTCTTAACTTATCTAGCATACCAGTAAATTTCACGTACTGATGCATACTTTTTTTTACACTATGATGTCTTATATCATAGGTTCGGATGCTCAGGTTCCTGACCATGCATAGACAGATTCAGTTATCAACAGCAATTTCCGTAATGGATCCTCATCTATCGAGGGTATGCTTTTATTTCAGTATTTCAGTTTACCAGCAGTTTAGTAGTCGAAGTTAGTTGGGGGTTTGTCCTATCAACTCCACTTTCAGACAGATCAGTTAGAGTATTTTCAGACTAGACTTTCAAATAGTATTCAGTTTTACAAATTATTATTATAGTTGATATTCTTTATCAGTATTTTGGATTTTGAACCTTATGACATTTCAGCCTATTTTCCGCATTTTTATAGTATTACTATTTAATGCTCATGGCAGATATCAGACATGGATTAAGTTGTAGTCCTTTAGGGTCGTAAGCACCGTGTAACATTCGGGGTACAGACTCAGAGCGTTACAGGATCAGAATATCAACTAAAATAGAAAAATATTGAGTAATCATGATATGAGCATGATTAGTTTGGTGTACATTTGGAAGGGCTTCCATAAATGGATGATAGCTCGAATCACAAAGTGCCATGACATATCCAACTACAGTTGATGTTTCAATTATAGTGACATCCCAACATATTCTTTTCTTGTGGAGTTCTACAACTCACTTTATAAGATGTGAAGATGAATATTCAACATCAATAGGATAGCTTTTTACCTTAGGTAAAGCAGTGTAGGAAAACGGTAGAAACCCAATTCAGTTTTTCTTATCAAAGTCTAAATAATACGTAGTGAGTCAAAAAAAAGTGAATACAGAGCTGAAATACTATAAATAAAAAGATAATTTTACTTAGAATCCAACAACAACATACCCAGTATATTCCCATAATGTGGGTCATTTCTCCTAATTAGCCAAGAAGGCAGTCAGCAATTATGTACCAATTTCATTATTAAGGATTTAATAGAAGAAAAAACAAAAATGAATTCACAATTACGTACTGATACACAAGAGAATAGAGAGAGTGGTATTCTTCAAAATCCTCTTGCCACTCGGATCACCTATGATTTTGGAGGCATTGCCTTTGTATCCAAAGGTCGGCCAGGCCCACTCCCCTTGCTGCTCTGCAGTTATTTACATTAATTATTATTGTGAACATTTACAATGAGAATCATTAGACTAATTTGATAATGGTATACTGACATCAGTTATCACTATAAAAACTAATCATTAGTGAAGCCTTGAATGACTTATAATAATTATTTAGGTATAAAATAGTAAAATTACGGTTGAAGCAATTGAAACAGGCATGTCATCAATGTGTATTTTATTTTTTTATTAAATACTATTAATTTTTAATATGTAAATGACATATAATAATTAATTAAAAATTATATAGTAAAATTACGAAATAAGCAGACATGACGACCTTCACATGCCTTCACTCTTATGTATATTTATATATATATACATACACACACACACATATATATATACACACGCATATATATACACACACACACATATATACATATGTATATATACACACACACATATATATACATATATATATATACATATATATATATATACACATATATACACACACATATATACACATATATTTATATACACACATACACACACGCACATATATATACTAGACACATAGAGCCTGTGCAAGCACGGGACCAACATATATATATATATATACACAATAGATGCATAGAGCCCGTACAAGCATGGGCCCAACATAGATTATTTCTTTGTCTTAAGTTGAATGATTTTTAAATATTTTAAGTTATTAATTAGTGTGATGTATAATACTTTATACTTTTGTAGATAATATGTGTTACTTTTGTTATTTCAATTTATGCGACACCGATAAAATTTGGAGAGTCAATGAAATTTTTAATATAATTTTTAAATTGTGGTGTTGTTTTTAAATATTTTAAGTTGTTAATTATTATAATTTATAATTCTTTACATAATTTTCAAATAATATATTTTGTTGTTTCTATTTCAATTTATATGCATTGATAAAATTTAGAGAGCCAACTAAATTTTTTATATAAAGTTTCTACACATTTTGATTTTTTAATTGTTATAATTTATAGTACTTTCTACTATTTTTCAAATAATATATGTTACTCTCTCTGCCCCAATATATGTGAGTGTGATAGTATTTAACGAATCAATTAAATTTTTTATATGTCATTAAATAATTTAAGTTGTACATCTTTTAAATTTTTTAAGTTGTTAATTATTGTGATTTACAATATTTTTACGTAGTCTTTTAAAATATATAACAAATTATTTTTTAAACTATTAACTATTATAATTTATAATATTTTTCATGTAATTTGCAATTAATATATGTCACTCTCCTTATCCAAACTTTTATGGTATTGATAGTCAATTATATATTTAAAATAATTTAAGTTTTTAATTATGGTGATTCATAATATTTTTTCTTCCATTCCAATTTAAGTGACACTGGTATAATTTTGAGAGTCCGTCAAATATTTTATATCTTACTATTTTTTAAGTTGTTAATGATTGTAATTTATAGTATTTTTTACGTATTCATTTGGTCTCTATTTATGTGACATAAATAAAATTTAGATAATTAATTATATTTTTAATATATTTCTTTTTAGATATTTTAAGTTGTTAGCTATTGTAATTTATAATACTCTCTCCTTGTCTAAACTTTTATGGCATTAATTATCAATTATATTTTTAAAAATAATTTAAGTTTTTAATTATTGTGATTTATAATAAGTTTTTATTTTTTTTATATTTAAGTGACACTGATATAATTTCGAGAGTCAACCAAATATTACGATTGAAGTAGCAAAGAAGACATATCTTAAATGACTCATAATAATTAATTACAAGTGATATAACAAAATTTCTATAAAAAAAATACTTGTGAAAAAATTTAAGTGGGCCTCATATAAAACGTCAAGTTAATATAAAATATCAAGAGTTAATTTATATTTTATGCCTATTTTATTTTCTTATTAGATATCATTAATTTTTAATACTTAAATAACTCATAATAATTAATTAGGGTGATATAGTAAAATAGCGGTTTAAGCAGCTAAAACAAACATGTCATAAATGTTTATTATTATTTTTATTACTAAATATTATTAATTTTCTAACAAATAAATGACTTATAAAAATTAATTTGGGATGATATACTAAAATTACGGGTAGAAACAGCTGAAACAGACATGTCATAAATATTTATTTATTTTATTACATATTATTAATTTTTTAATATGTTAATGATTTATAATAATAAATTAAGGGTGAGATAACAAAATCACGAGTTAAAGCAGCTGAACTAGACATGTCATAAATGATTATTTATTTTTATATTAAATATTATTAAATTTTTTAATGTGTAAATGATTTATAATAATTAATTAAGGGAGATATAGTAAAATTAAGGATTGAAGCAACCGAAATAGAAATATCATAAATAGTTATTTACTTTTTCTTATTAAATAATATTAATTTTTTAATATAATAATTATTTACTTTTTTTATTAAATATATTAATTTTTTTATAATTAAATAATTTATAATAATTAATTAATAGTGATATAATAAAATCATGGATTGAAGCAGCTGAAAGCAGGCAGGACAACCGAGAGGTACCTGCCGATGGCACTTATATAGAATAGTAATAGTAATATCGAGAATTGACAAAAAAAGAAGAGTATCCAACTTCATTTCTCACCAAATCGTAGTATATATCATGGGTTGAAAAGGAAATTATACCTCTTTTTGTTTCCTTTTTGTATTATGAGTATATTGGTTGAAATTTTGATTTTTACATATGAATACCTACATTCTTTACCATTATTTTAAGTGACTTTTAAAACGTCATTGGCATTGTAAAAGCAATCAATTGGGTATGAGTCAGAGAGTGCAAGTAGCATCCAGATAATATAAGACATGTCATCTGAGATGAATTAACTTTGTCTAATATAGACCTCAAATATAAGGCAATAGTAATTGTGGTGATAGTATGGTGATTGAAGATGCAAAAAGGTGATGAATTCGAGGAAAAAAATATATGAATAAAAATTATTTTATAAGATGACTTACAATTTTTCAGAATTTGATTGCACCAACTAGTGTTCATGCATTAGATGTATTTGTAAGACTTATCTCTAGAGTTGTCAAAATGGGCTCGCCCAACCCAATCCTTGCGGATTGGAGAATTAAATGGGTTAGAATGGGCTAGCCCTTGTAACCAAAGGGCCTTAAAAATAGTGGTCTAACCCAGTCCTAAGCGGGCCATGGATTGGCCCTTCAGAAAAAATAAAAGCAACCTGAAACATGAGCAACAAAAATATTGTAAGTACTAGACTATCACCAACTTTTATAATTTCACTTTAATATGTCTCCTACTAGTTAGCATAGTATAGGCATCTTAAAAATAAAAATTTTATCTTATTTAGCTTAATTTTTGTGTGTGTGTGCATTTCCATAATTGTATCGTGTGTATTTTAAAAATAAAACTTTCATCTTATTTAACTTTAATTTTTTGTGTGTGTCTTCCCATGATTATGCCTTGTGTGTTTAAATTTAGTTTGAAATAAAAACTTTCAACTTAAGTTTGTTAAAGTAAAAGAGGATTTGTTGTTTATGTCACCTCATTTAAACTCATATCACTCATATAATATAGAATAATAAAATTCATTTAATTGATATATACAATATCAATTTTTAAGTGATTAAAAAACTATTTAATTTAAAATATGTAATTCAACAATGGAGTCGACATTGTTATTATTTCTTGAAGAAATAAAATATATAAATAAACATAATAATTATTCAAATAAATTTAACGTATCATATATTCATAAATAAAATATTTCTTAAATGTGTATGAATCTCTAATATTTCATGTTAAATTACTTATTTTGTTCTAAATTTCATAAAATATTGATAATCTCATTTTTTGTTAAAAAAATTCATCATCAAAAAATGTGAAAAAGAATTACTCTCATTTTTCATTATTTAGTATCACTAATATTTGGAGAGTCAAATTATATAATTTTTTTAAATTAAATTTTTAAATATTTTTAGCTAAATATAAAAATATTTTTTTATTTAATAATTAAGCATGTATTAAGTTAGAAAGGAATGTCAACATACTTTAATAACTTATCCATGATTTTATAAAAATACCTTATATTTTATATAAGAAAAATAAAGTATATATATATAATGTGATAATCTAAGAATTTGAAGGACAATTGTGTCCTTATCTAATTTTATCCCAAGGATAAATAATGATGGGATTGTTATCCCACCAAATGGGTGGATAACTTATCTTGGTACTATTTATTAGTCCCGGAATAAGTTTTCCCGAATATTGCCAACCAAACATGCATTAAAAATTTTATCCTGAAATAATTTGTTTTTATACCTTAAACCAAACGGCCCCTTAAGGGTAATTAGGTTAGAAAAGAGTTATCATGGGATAATTAATCTTGGAAGTATTTATTTCATTATCTATACGGATAATTTATCTCATAAGTATGACATAAATGGTGCGATAAATAATACCGGTACTAACTATTACCTCACACCAAACATGGGATAAAATAATCCTTCATTTTATCTCAGACTATTTATCCCTTATACCTCACACCAAACGATCCCTTAGTTGTAATTACATCATGGCATTTACTGTAATAAGCAAAGAAATAATGGTAAGTTACAAATTCCATAGAAAAATTCTAATATGGTTAAGATAAATA
Source organism: Capsicum annuum (assembly GCF_002878395.1). Lineage (NCBI taxonomy): Eukaryota > Viridiplantae > Streptophyta > Magnoliopsida > Solanales > Solanaceae > Capsicum > Capsicum annuum. The sequence goes on along the minus strand of NC_061118.1, from coordinate 63,411,504 downwards.
TACACAAAGTATCTACATAAAAGAAGCAAGATTATAACAGAAGAGAGCCTAAATTTAAATAACAGAATATTACATTAAGCAAAGGAAACAACTACTAAACCATCACGAGTAAAAGCAACTTTTTGAAGTTCACAACTAAAAGCACCTTACCAGCCATTTCTAACACACATTAAGAACTTTCACGAAATTAGTATTAACCAAAGAATGGACAAAAAAAATAAGTAGTTAGTTAGAAAAGATTGACAAAATTCTAATTCCTAATAAATAAATGACCAACTTAAAAATATTTAATAATTAGTTTTAATGTCCCAGCCCATGGACTGGCCTCTAAGGCTGATGGGTTAGGCCTCTGAGGCCGACGGGCCAAGTGAGGCTGAGCTTATAAGCCTCATTTCTAAATGGGCTGAAAAAACTTAACCCAACCCCATTTAATTAAGGGGTTGGGTTGGGTCGGCCTCATAGGCCAAGCCAATATTGACAACTCTAATTATTTCATGTTGGGCCAACTATGAAACTAAGGTTGTTCTCGGTAGGAAGAAAATATTTTGTGGAAAATGCTTTTATGTTTAGGAAACTATGTGGATTGTTTATTTATATTTTTTTCATACGTAAACAAAAAGTATTATTCTAAAAGTATTTATATATAATCTAAAAATATATTATAGGAAGCGAGGATGCGGTGGAAGGGGTTGAGGAGTGGTGGGGATGGGAGCTATATTAGTGAAAGTGAAAATAAGGTGTGTTAGAGGGTATTTAGAAAGACAAACCTATATGAAATGTTATTTGTAGAACTTATTTTTCCCTTTTTTTTTTTTAAGAAAGTCATTTTTGTTAATTTTAAGATTTCAGAGATTTTTTCTTTTCAATAATTTTGATTAAATATTAAAAGAAATTTAAAGTATTTTCCGTCATACCGAAAACATCGTGAATGGCAACTCATCCAACAGAATCCTTCATTACGCCTTAAAAATAAATTATTTTGCACGAAAATGGAATGAGCCAAAATAAAGTGGATGAAATATGAAAGACTTGTATAATCGAGTCTAGCTAACTGGTGTAAGATTGGGGTGTAGTTGATTAATTTATTAATTGATAAAAACTGCATATGGTAATAGTTTTTTACTATGCTATGTAATATATGAACGTGCCATTTATTTAGTTTCAGTTGATATTTATGTTTTTTTAATTTTATGTGCATATAAATCAACATTTAAACTTATATAAAGTTGAACAAGTAAACACACACTAATCATATAAATCACCAACACGTCATATAAGCTCTGCATCAAGGGAAGAAAAGATTCAAGTAAGTCAATAGTCACATAAACCCTTAACATGCCATTGATATCTACATAAATGTTCGCCACCTCATTTATACGGAACCTTCATTACCCATCGGATTACATACAGTCAAAAATATACTAACACTTTATAAAGAGTGAAAAAAAAAAAATCTCAAATTGCCTTGAATCAAAGTTTAAAAATTAAATGACGGCTTTGTCCTTTCTTAAAGTATTCATGCACACTCATATTGCCATACTTTAATCTTATGTCCAAAAGGTCAACCCAAAAGTCAATCCTAAGCTAACAAAGACAAATTTAAAATGAAAAAGATCAAAACTACCCCTCAACTATCTAAAATGGAGCAAAAATTATCCCCTCTTTGATTTTTTGGCTCAAATATATTCCTTTGTTTATTTTTTGGCTCAAAAATATGTCTCAACTTAACAGAGTGTCCACCAAGCACACCACGTAGAAAAAAAATTCACATGATCGATCCACGTCAGCATCTCATTTACGAAAAAGGAAAAAACTACTCCTAAACTATCCAAAATGAAGCAAAAACACTTTTATTTATTTTTGGCTCAAAATTACCCCTCGATTTGTTTCTCACAAATACTCCTCACTTTAATGAAGTGCCACCAAGCACACCACACACAAGATAAAGTTGTCACATGACCAGTCCATCTCAATATCCCATTTAATATTCAGCCGAACCACTTAACCATCCATCTTAACAACCCATTTAATACTTTTACTCGGCTCATCTTTAAAACATTCAACCCGTCTTCACAAGTAAAGGTTAAAAGATAGATCTACCCTTTATTTCACTTGAACTCTCCCGAAAAAATTGATGCAGACTATGAATTTTGAGAGAGAAAAAAATCCTTAGTACATGGGTTGAAACTCGGTCCATCTTTATCATGTCAAAGAATATGGGAGAGTTCAAACTAGATGTGGGCATGGTATGATATGATACGATATTTGAAACTTCGGTATGATAATTTTGGTATTCGATTTTTAAAAAGATTATACCGTTATCATACCATATTAGTTCAGTATGATTCGGTATTTTGCGATATGGTAATCGGTAACCATAGTTTGTTTAACTTTGACAATATATACTCGTATACTAGAGTATTATTACTTCAACTTTTCAAATGCATGTCTTAATTATATCATAAATACACATTACACATGTAGAAATATTGAAAAAGAAGTACACACAATTCCTTTTATAAGTCAATTACACCAAAAAGATATTTAAATCAAGATAGAGTAGCGAAAGTTTCAATGTCTAAACATTTTTATACTAATACTAAGTATTATATTTTTTTTGTATTTATGTAACTATATATACTTCGGTATTCGGTATGTCATTTGTAAATACCGAATACCATACCATATACCAAAAAATTTTAAAATGTATACCATATACCATACCAAATACTATAATACCAAAAATCACGGTATCAAAATTTCGGTTCGATATGGTAATTCAGTATATACCATACCATGTCCACCCCTAGTTCAAACCATGTACTAAAGGCTTTCTTTTTCCTCAAAATTCCTAGCTTGTATTCATTTTTTGGGAGAGTTTAAGTGAAGACATGTCGGATACAAGTATTAAATGTGATGCTAAGTTAGATGTTTAAGTGGATCGGGTGGGTATTAATTGGGATGTTCATATGGCCTGGCCATGTGGTAATTATTTTCTCACACTGCGTGCTAGGTGACAAATCATTAAAGTAGGGATATCAATGAGCCAGAATACAAATAAAGGGATATTTTTGAGCCGAAAAATAAACAGAGATTTTTTCTCCAGTTCGAATAGTTTTAAGATATTTTTGACCTTTTTCGTAAATAAAATGTTGACGTGGACTAGACGTGTGATAATTATTTTTCACGTGGTATGCTTGGTGACACTCTGTTAAAGTGAGAGATATTTTTGAACCAAAAATAAATGGAGGGATATTTTTGAGCCATAAAACAAGCGGAGGATATTTTTACTCCATTTGAAATAATTTATGGATAATTTTGACCCTTTTCTGAATCTAGACTTTTATTTGTAGATCGTATTACCCATAAAATAAGGAATACAAACATGAAATTTTATTATAATAGAGCCTAAATCGACCTTTCTATCATCAAAATTAAATATGATTTCATAACTTTGGCCCCCAAGTCCCCATCTTTTATATTTAAAAACATTAATCCAAAGGTAAAAATAATTAATAAAGTATTGGGGGATGCATAAATAAAGATTTAGAATCATATCCAATGAAGAAATCTTCAAAATCCTCTTTTGAATCGCTAAACATTGAGTTTCCATGTTCCTAAATTGAGTTATGGAATTTATGTTTGAAAATAGAGTTATAAATCTATCTAGGCATATTAATTTATTGATCGAAATCTCGAGTTATTTTCAACTGGTTAAAAAATCACCCTTCGAATCTATCAAAACTGTTTACTTTGATCAATTCGTTCAACTTTCAATCTTCCAAATAAAAATCTTACTCAAAACCCATCCAATAATCTCAAAAAATGTATCACCTACTCCGCATACTACAAACACCATATTGAAGCTACGAGAGGGGTTAAAAGAGTCAACATACATAGAAATAAAAAAAATAATCATGAATATTGAAATATATATGATGTGTAATTTTACACACACGTAAAGTTAATTTAGTTAAATTAACATAACTAGTATGTATATCATAATTTATATCATGAATTAAATTACCATAACTCGTATTAGTTAAAAAAAACATATAAAAAGTTTTTAGATAAGTTCATTCACTCGATTCCCTCAAAGCTCCACTACAGATAGATCAGGATAAATAGTCCAATTACAATACATTAGTTATTTAGTTACATTAACTAAATTTAACTAAATTTAAATCATAACCATTTCATTAGCAACTGTTTCAAACAAGGATTTCCAGTTAAAATTAATATTCAATAAAATTTATTCATATAATTCAATATTAAAGTATTTATGCTTATAAATTTAATTAAATGTTCAATGTATTGGGAAAATAATATTATAAACATGCTAAAATATTATTATTTTTTTTTTTGGAGAAAAATTTATTGGGAAAAAGACTAGTGTTTGAAATCTATCTATCTATCTATCTATCTATCTATCTATCTATCTATCTATCTATAGATATGTATGTATGTATGTATGTATGTATGTATGTATGTATGTAAAAGCAAAGCTACAAGTAAGATAAAAAGTCAAGTGGCAAGATCTGACAAAGTTAAAAAAATATTGTAATAAGAGTTTTGAATTGAAAAATTAAGTATTTGAATTTGAATTACATTATTCGTTAAAAAAAATTACTTTCAGTATCTGAAAAATAGAAATCATAATAAAATAGTTCTAATAGACATATACTTTTTCAAACTTATCTCTTTTAAATTTAAATGTTATAAAATATATTTAAATATAATTTAATTACACATTAAGAAAGAATAAAAATATACTTAAAATAATAAAACTAATACAAATAGTAGTACACAAATTGCAGTACTTTTAATTTAAAAATGAAAACATAGTTGTAGTAGTAGTAGTAGCAGTAGCAGCAGCAGCAGTAGGAGTAGGAGTACAGGTAGTAATAGTAGTACTCGTAGTAGTTTAAATAGTAGTAATAATATAATAATTACAATAGTGATAGTAATTAAAATAATTCATACAATATTTTTTATGAATATTAAATTGTCCGATGTAATGAATAAAGGAATAAGGTAAAATTTTAGATAGCAATATCAAATATTTTATCTCATTCAAATACGAATTATAAGAAAAATATGTATTATTTTTTAAAAAGTATGGATAAAAAAGAGTAACAACCTAATCTTATTATAATAACTGGTGTGATATTTAAATTTGAATTCAAAGGAATTTGAGAAAGAATAAAGTTATATCTTCTTAACCTCTCTTATATGTACTCCTGTGCATTTGAGAGAGTTGATTAATTTAGAAGATATAATAACAAGTATAAATAAAATATTTAAACGATATAATAATAAAATCAAATAATGAAAAATTATGAACAATAGAACAAAATTTAAAAATTTAAAATAAAATCATAAATCGTAAGTGCTTAATTTTTAAATTGAGAATGGTGAAATTTAAAATTTGAAATTAGAAGTTTTGTAATTAACACAATTAAATACTTTTAGTGTTTGGATTGGAATTCAAAATTAAACCTTTTAAGAAGAGTGTACTTAGTTGCTGAGGTTAAATTGGTAGGAAAAAAATTGAAATTTGAAATGGAAGGGAAAGATTGTAATTACATATTTTAATTGATTAATATAAAGGTAAACATCCAACAACAAAATTAATAATTATTTGATATTTTAAAAAATCAATCAATGAAATATAATTAGAGAAAATATTAATATTATTCTTTTCATATCCAAACATATAAATTAATTAATTTTATTATTTTAATATGAATAAGCAAACATTTTTTAATATATATATTTTTTAAAATTAGAGTTAGAGTTATAAGTTAGAGTTAGAGTTAGAGTTAGATTTAAAGTTAAAAAATTTAGCTACAAAATATTATTCACAATAAAATGAATAAAGAAGAATTTATAATAGATGAAAAAATATATGAAAACTACGAAGGATCAAAGATAAAAATAGTATTTTCTAATCTAGGACGAAGATATAAGAAAATAGGTGAACATT